>NC_062969.1:105103-244518 GCF_023119035.1 Salvia hispanica | reverse complement strand
GATTTGTTTAGAATATTAAAAAGGTCATAACTTTCTCGTTACTCGTGATAATTGACCACTATAGGAGTCTTTGGAAACCTTATTCCATGGGTAACAGTTGGGCATTCTCGAAATTGGATTATCTCTCCGTCGTTTTTCTGAAAAACGGCCAAAGGCTACTACCTTTGGATTTATTTAGAATATTAAAAAGGCCATAACTTTCTCGTTACTCGTGATAATTGACCACTACTGGAGTCTTTGGAAACCTTATTCCATGGGTAACTGTTGGGTATTCTCTAAATTGGATTATCTCTCCGTCGTTTTTCTGAGAAACGGCTAAAGCCTACTACCTTTGGATTTGTTTAGAATATTAAAAAGGTCATAACTTTCTCGTTACTCGTGATAATTGACCACTATAGGAGTCTTTGGAAACCTTATTCCATGGGTAACAGTTGGGTATTCTCGAAATTGGATTATCTCTTTGTCGTTTTTCTGAGAAACGGCCAAAGTCTACTACCTTTGGATTTGTTTAGAATATTAAAAAGACCATAAACCTTATTCCATGGGTAACAGTTGGGCATTCTCGAAATTGGATTATCTCTGCTGTCGTTTTTCTATGAAACGGCCAAAGGCTACTACCTTAGGATTTGTTTAGAATATTAAAAAGGTCATAATACTTTGCCCAAGTTCGTGGACCAAAAAAGATATTCCCTCTTAAATTAAATATGAAATTTAAAATCTTGATATTTTTCTAAACGTATATAAATAAAGTTGTTAGAAATCATATTCTAATAATTCATTTTCCTAGAAATCATATTCTAATAATTCATTTTTCATTTTTCCAGCAATCAAACCTGACCAATAAGTTTAGTAACTAGTATTCTGAAATAAAATAGTACTAATACTATATTTTAATAACCAAATTGATACAAGTGTTATAATAGTACTATAATTAGATACTTTACCCTTTATGAAATTGCAACAAATATTGCAAGTCGCATGCACGATCAATTGAACAAATCTTCTAATGAATGGTAATAACAACAAATATATTTTTTGTGGCTAACAATCAGGAGATACCGAAACCTCAAGATATAAAAATGGAAAGATTCAGAAAAAAAAGTGTGAATAAGAAAGGAAATAGAGAGGAAGAGCACAAAGTGATCAATATATCAAATTCCTCTCAAAGAAAAGATAAGATTGATCAACCTTTGCATCTCATTTGATCTGTTATTACAATCCAAAGGTTATATGTTTTCTCTATGTTTCGATTGTTAATGTGTTTGAATCTCATCGAATCTCATCTCATCTCATCACTCAATTCGTAACAAGTTTCTTGTGTTGTGTAGGTTTCTGAATGGCAGACGAATCTAAAAAAATGCGAAAGCGAGAGAAACCTACAATCGCTATCCCGAATCCGAACATAACCGCCATGAACACCATGTGCCGAGCATCGTCCGTACCGACATCCCCGGTCGGACTGGCCAATGCCAAAAGCCTCAAAAGCAGCTGCCTTTGCTCGCCAACCACGCATGCCGGCTCCTTTCGTTGCCGCTATCACAGGAACACGGTCCTCACGCGCAACAGCATGTCCGTTGGCGCCAAGCTCTCAGAGCTCGGGGCCAACATGCCTGTCGCCCCCAAGCTAGGAGCCGTTGCTGGCAATAGCGATGCCTCCTAATCATTGGAGCCTTTGAATAGGCTCTTGATTAATTAGATTGTGATGTGTATTGCTTTCTAGGCCTTATTATACAACTGTAACTTGTAGAACTTATGCAGATCCTATCTTCATGTTTGTGTTTGTGTTCGTGTTTGTGCTCGTGTCAACGGGCAACAAGCATCGACCCTGTTATAATCGAAAGATGATGATTTTATGAGTACAAAACCACCTGTTTTAACGCCTCAAAAGATCTCGAAAGCTTCGCACAATATATACAAACACGGATGCTGACCCGTCGCTACAAAGAGGACGCGGAATACTGGCAGCTTAAGTATACGCATATTGGACTACACGATTCTAACGGATACTTCTCTTTTGTTTTTACACGCTATTCTGTACACACGTCGTAGATTGTACCTCACATGGGGCAGGAGGCATCCTCCTCAGCTTCCTGTGGCATCATGTAGTTCCGACAGAGAGGGCACGTCGTGTTCCAGTAGTTGAGCCACTTCTCGAGGCACGCCTTGTGGAAGACGTGGCCGCAGGAGAGCTGGTTGATCTCGGCCTTGGGCACGAATTCTGTCAGGCAGATGGAGCACTCTTGCTTGGGGCATTGGTGGAAGAAGACCGACTCGTACTGCATAGAGGGCGAGTGGCTCCTGAACTCCTCCACGTACAACTCTGAGGGGCGTCTGCAGCACTCGCCTGAGTTTGAGGGCTCCACCGTGAAGTCCTCCCACGAAGATATGTTAATGCCGATGACGTTTAGGATGGAGCGGAACATCTCCTTGAAGATGGAGATGGATATGGCTGTGTTAGCCAGGATTACGCAGAGCACTCCCGCGTCTGCTGGAGTAGGGTACGATGAAATCGCCATTTTCAAGCCTGAATCCACACAAAGTCCAAGTTTACTACATTAGCCCAAAAGCAAACACACCGAAAGATTACAAGCTGCGATCATATGCATGAAACTCAGTGACAACAATCAAAAGTAAACAACTTGATTCCAGACAATATGATAAATTAACACGAACCCGACAACCCCAAACTCAACCCCGTCATTCTATCTAGCTAGGTCGATTAATAAGCATCAAGAACACATCCGACTGTCTTTCAAACAGCGAGAGATTGTCAGTTCTTGAGAAGAAATTGCAGCAACGAGCAATCTAGATCATGGGTAGATAGCTAGAGACATATAATGATTCGGAAAATTTCAAAAATCTTTTCTTTCCTACTTATTTACAAGATAATGGTTCTTCTTGAAACAAACAAAAGCAACCAAATCAAGAATATGTGCAAATAGAGGGGCTCATCTTTTTTGAGGTGTCAATTATATAGTTATATGCAAATCCATTTGCATACATACATATATATCTACAATTCACCAATAGGAAAACAGACAAGTGTCTTTGGTACTATGCAAAAAAAAAGGTGAGGATAACACATCCTACATTATTAGACCCACACCTCAGCCTGAGTGTCGATGTCATGTAAAAACCCCCATCAACATCGTCTAGGTCGAGATACTACCCCGTCCCACCCACGCCCCCCATCCGCGCCTCGCCCACGCCCCTTAGGGTAGTGGGTGCAATAATAAGAGATACACTAAAAGAAAACCCCACTTCTACATTATTACAAGCAGACAATTTTAGGTAAACAAGACATCTAGAATCCAAAAGCTCTTTCTTTTATCTTCTTCACCCCCCTTACCCCACCTCCAACTCTCTCTCTCTCTCCCTCTTTTATCTCTTAGTCTCTCTCTCCCTCCCTCCCTGTTCATCTCTCTCTCTCTCTATGTGTGTGTGAAATTCAAATCACAGAACAATATTATAGACTTCATTGATAAGAACCAAGAAACTGAATAAGTAACGGCTTTTTCCCATGAATTTCAGGAGAGAAAGTGAAATACTCAGCTTAGTTGGAAAGGAAGATCAAGAATCAGTTTTTATCCTCAAACAGATGCAAATAGTGATTAAGCCGCCAATCTTGTAAATCAGACTATCAGAATCAACATCATAAAAACAGAACACAATCACAAATCACAAGAACATCAAACAATAATTAATTAACTAAGTATCATCAACTGAAACAGGAAAAAAAAAACAAATATACCTAAAAACAAGGAAAAGGACCTCTGTAAATGGTGAGATCCACACAAAGTTGGAATCTTTACACACATAAATAAGTCCTCTAACTACTGCAATAAAACCCACCAAGATTGATTTGAAAAAGAAACAATACACGCACAAAACCAATGAATTAAAAATGACAATAACAAAAATCAAGAAACCATAGATATACTTACAAGTAAAGAGATTGAGCTCAATAAAAGTAGCCTTCTTTTATCCTAAAAATTGTGCAGTGGGATAAATTCAAGCAAAAAATGAGCTGGGGTTTGACAATGGAAGATAAATGTTGAGACTTTTTATCATTTTATGTAAAGATTGCTCTTAATTTATACCGCTGCTGCAAGAGCTGCTGACCCCACCACCAATTATCACTTTCCCCCATGTTACTTTGTCACTACTTTATCTGTGTTTTATTTTCTCCCACTAGGTGAATTGAGAGAGAGGAGAGCTCAACTTTATTTTTATTGCATAAACATATTTTTAGTGCCTTTCTTTTGAAGCATCAATATTTCTTACTTAAAAATAGTCCAAATGAAAACAATAAATTCTATAATAATATTGCTGTTTTTAAGAAATTTTTTATATTTATATAAAAATATACTTTCTCCGTCTACCATTTAAAAAACCATTTTTTCCTCAGATTATTTGATTTTGTAAAAAAAAGTAAAAGTAATAAAAAGTGGATGAAATATGAGACCTATTTTTTAGTACGTAGAAGTATTAGTTTTATAATAAAAGTATTAGTTTTATAATGGATTGTTAGTGTAAAAAGTTAATATGATGTAAAGTTCACATATTAAAAAATCTTAGATAACTAAAACTAGTAAAATGGTTCTAAATGATTAATAGATGGAGTATATGATTCTATCTAATCATATCATTGCTTGTTAGTTTATTTTAGTAAGGTCCCAACAACATATTTCTACATGCTTTATGACTTGTTTTCTTCTATATTTTCTATTCATTGTATGTATATATTTTATGCATATATAAAGATCTCATGTGATATTGTTGATCTAATCAGTCTATAGTCAAATCTATTATTTTTTTGCCAAGAATTCACATGCAGTGTACCAAATGCACATGTGCATTTTAATCAACAATTATCAAATTTGGCAAATTAGTATAATTGTCCAATTTTCTAGTTTTACTTACACATTTCATAATTATTTAATTTATAGAAACAAAATCTATATATTGTTGAATATAGAGATTACAAATTCACTTGCCAACCAAAATGTTTGATTAGCATTTTTCTTGCGAATGATAATTGCTTGTGTATATTAGCTTTCACAAATAGCACATAGTTAAATTCAATAAACATAGCTATTATAAATATGATGGAAGTTATAAATCTTTTTCATACTTAAATATTTTCATGTATCTTTGGATACGATCAAGATTTTAAAATAAAATTAATTTATTATCATTATGCATATATATGAACTTGGACTAAATAATACTCCCTCCGTCCACCATTAAAAGCCTCACTTGTATATATTAGTTTTAAATGATACGTGAGTGGAATGAGTTAGTGGAATGTGGGGTCTCTTTACTATTTATGGTAATTATAAATCGGGACTCTTATTCGTGGACTGACCAAAATGGAAAAATGAGATTCTTATTCGTGGACGGGGTAGTAAAGCCTAATAAAAAGAGGATTACAAAGTGCTTAAAGGCCCATTAAAGACCCACTAAAGGTCATTCGATGGCCCAACTAATACCCGCTAAAGGCCCAATAAGACCCAATGAAGGCCCATTAAAATGCCTTAGCATAGAAAGCAAATTCCTAAAACCCTGACATAAGCCCTAACTCAATTTGGGGGAAAGTTTGAGCGAAAATCTCAGAGGGGAAAGCGATGACAGAAGCAACGCAGTTGGTCGATGCAAAGAATGTCGGTAGGAAACGGAAATCGGGGAAAAAGAAGGGGTTGAATGCGAAGAAAAGGCGAATGATGCATCAAGGCGGTGAAAAGAAGGTTAAAATTAATCCGAAAACGAGGAAATTGTATCAGAAGAGGGCTAGGGATTACAATTCTGACGATACAGAAGAGGATGAGGATCCCCAGCAAGCTCCCAGTGCAGTTGCAGTTGACGAATCCAAGCAAATTGGTGATGGATTTGAAGGTGGATTATCTGACGATGGTGATGATGAGAATGAAGGCCTTGAGGGAGAGGAAGAAGAGGTATCGGAAGACGAAAGCGGTAAAATTCAGCCTGGGATTGTGAGGTTTTCCGAGGGGATTAAGGCTTTTAAGTCGGCATTTAAGAAGATTGTTAAGAAGAGTGCTGGTGATGAGGATGTGTTGGTGAGCTAATTTTTCTGCAATAATTGAGAAGAAATTTTAGTTATTTGTGTTTGATGTAACATTTGATCATGTGCAGGGTCCTGTGTTATCCGCCAATAAGAAGCTGTTAGCTGAGAAGCTTGCTGAAGAGGATTTGGAAAAGAAAGTGAAGGGGGAAGCAAAGAAGGAGAGGCATATGGTATTAAATTTTCAACCTTTGTGCTTTTGGGAAGCTTCTTGATTTATATATTTTCATTGTGTTGTGTTTTGATTGATTGTTTGGATATCTTCTGATGAAAAGATAAGCGAGAAGGGGCATGTGAAGCCTGCTGAATTTTTGGATGCTCATGAGAAGCTTCTGTTGGGAGTGGCAACTAAAGGAGGTATACTATTGTTTTATGTTGGTTGTTGTAGCATTCTTGTATTGTATACATTGCTCTCATTTTGGAACTCTGACTCTGGTTCTTATCGTGTCCATTGTAATTCTCGAAACTCAGTGGTGAAGTTGTTCAATGCTGTAAGTTTTTTATGTTTTATGTTATTCTGTTTCCCTGTTTCAGTTGTAAATGAGTGTGCTGTTTACTGAAGCTACTTTTTTTTATGCAGGTAAATAAGGCCCAGAATGCCCAGAAAGGTTTAAATCCTTTGAGAACAAAGGATGAGAAAGGTAGGACGAAAACTAAGCATATGAGTTTTTTTGTCTGCAGCATGCTTGGCTTTGATCATTGCTTTCTTGGTTTTGCTAAAAGTCCCAGATTTTATGGATTCCTGGTGGATGTATTTCTTCCCGAATTTGGGATTATATGTGCAATTTGCATCTCCACTGAAATTCATTGTTTTGGATGCTAAATTTTTTGAGCCTATTCTGGGATTAAATGGATTCATTATAGTACTATTAATTTGTTTTCTATCAAATACCAATCTCCGTACGATATGGTACTGTTATGAAATGTCAGTAATAAAGCAACGGAGGAAGGAAGCCTTCTTCTCGGAGTTGGGCAGGACATCAACCCAATCAGCTGCGACAGTTATCAAGGTCATCTCCGGTTCTGCATTCCTAGAGATCCATTTGATAAATGAATTTGTGCTATGACTCGTAGAACTTCTTCTGATCCAATTAAACTTATCTATTATTTGTCAACTTGCAGGTTGGCACCTCAAGTGGCTCTGTGGATGGCGAAGCTCCTGCATGGGCCCCTCTGCGTGACAATTACATGTTGACGAACCCCAAGTTGAAAGATTGGGATAAGATGCAGGTAATGTTATTGTACAAACCCTCTCTACTTCCTAGCATGAGATTTGATTTTGATACGATGACTGGCTGTCGTTGTTTCAACAAATCTTAGATACAAATCTTTGGCAATTTGGGCTTTCTCCTCACCCTCTTTGTACTTCTAGGATACAAATGCTGCAGACGACTTTCGCCAGGCATCAGATGCTGATTCTTCATCAGACGAAGAGTGATGCAAAGGATAAATTATTTGTCAATGGTGAACCATGCAAGTTGGATGAAGCTGCTCGGTAGTCGCTGTCTTGACCTTTCACACGATCTACTCCCAACACTTCCTCAAGTGAAGAAAATACAGCAATGCCTCTTAAGACCCCGAGCTGGTTTAGGGGGAAGAAGATTGGCGCCGGCATTTCTATGCTCTGTGTTGTAGGTGCATCCCATGTTATATATTCTTGTTTGTTAAGTTTCTGGCAATATATTTTTGATAGTCAAATTCAATGTTTTCTGGGATCCATTCCTGATTAATACGAAGGATACAGTGGTTTATTTAACATTTATTTTTCTCGTCATATAATAGACATTTCCAAAGGTTATACTCCTAGTAGTTTGTTTGCGTTCTTGTTTCTTTGTGCTACAAAAAGCAGTTAAGTAATATAAATATTATAAACATATGCTTCCTGAAAATTACAAATCCCAACATTCTGTAACTACTTGAACAATAAGGAAACACAAACACAAAATAGCAAGCAGTTGCGAAATACCACAGTCAAACAATCAATGACAAACAAAATTCACAAACTGATGTCTACATATGTATAAACAAATACTAGCTTTTACAAAAACAACAAATCTCAGCCTTTGTTCTAACACTAGAGCTATAATGAATGTGTTGCATGTCATCCAACATGGGGAAAGGAGAGAAAATACACAGTTTTAACTTTCTTCTAGTCCACCAAGATCTCAGAAAGACTATTTACTACTACGACAGCGTACGAACAACCACATTCCTCGAGTGAGCAAATTGAGTCTCTGCTATGTAGACCCAGATGCACTGGCCGCGAAGAATTGTTGTTCCACCATTATTATGAAAAATGTGTACCTTGAGAGGAGGGTGATGCTCTAAAGGTTGGAGGCTCTTTCTCTTCTCCTCACAGTCGCAGGTCACGCTAATTAATCTAAACTAGCTGATAAATGCAGGTGCAAATGGGTGATCCTTGTCTCCACCCAATGCAAATATACATGTGGAGCTATCAAGGGGAATGGAGAAATCAGCATGAGTCATCAAGCATTTTCTGTTCATACAATATAACACGGTCAAGGAGGGTTTCGTCCAGCATCTCCAGTTTAGTATTTCAATCGATTTATTTTCCACTCAGTAGCTCTTGCTTGGGCTCAGTGGATCATAGTCGTAAGTTTCACCAGCCTTGACAAAGCGTCCCTTCACACGCCTCCGTACATCTGCTCTTGCCTTGCGAGATTCGTACCTCACTTTCTTCTCAAACCTGTCGTGTCATTGAAATTAACATGTAAGAAAGAAACTCGAGATGAATAATAGTAGTAAATACTTAAATCAAAGAAGAGGGAACTAAGGAGGTTCAAAAAAATGAGAACAAGCCTTTTAGATTGATAAGCATCTATGAATAAGAGATGTAGCTTCGAGTTTTAGAAACTGTGCAGCTCTCGAGGGGTAATAGTAACATGAATTGAACAAAAATCTTACATCCGTGACTTCTTCTTCTCTTTGTACCGCATGACAGCATTGGTCCTACTAGTAGAAGGTATGGAACTCTCAGGACCTGGAGGGTACCATGGTGGGTCACCCAAGATCGCCAATGATGAAACTCCACAGTCTTGATAATCTCCACCAGTGGTTTCCCCAGTAAGGCCGGAAAATGAGAGGCCTGAGTGTGCCTGCTTCGTGAAACATAAGTTGGGCTCAGTTTTAGAGCTAATAACTGAATCTGCAGATGCTACATTGCTGCAAGCTGGTTGCATCGGATTTAGTCCTCCAGTCGATGATACCTAAGAAGTAGCAAGAAACCAAGTATCTTAGCCTTCCTATCGAGATGAGATGAGATGAGATGTTTCAGAAATTTCATCACAGGAATTACCTCAGCGGCAGAAGCACCTTGACAGTTGGATGTGGACATTTCTTTCATCCCAAATATCCCATCGTCACCAAAAATATTTTTTGGATTATCATGAGACATACCAAACAGTTCGTCATAGTTTTCAAAACCCATGTCAATCTCATCCATGTTGAGATTATCATAGCAACCATCATCCTCATACAACACACGCCCTTTTGCTCCAAATAAGGAAACCTGAAATGCAAGAGAAAGACCCAACACACCATCAGCATATTAGATAATAGACGAAGCCACCTTCACACGTCACTATACCTCAATACCCTCCAGTGCACAGAAATAGATGCAAACGGACTCAAATGAGGTCAATACTGTCACTGTTGACAAATTTGGTTATATGTAAACATAGGTAGATACCTTGGGCATGGAAGAGCTAGTAGATGCAGTCGGCTGATCCACATTCTGCAGCCTGTGATCAAGAAGATTTAATGACTCCATCCAACCTGCTGGTTTATCCAAGACCATATTAGGCTGGCTGTTAGCTTCCCCCCGTAATGATTCATTTTGCGTGTTAGCTTTTTCTTGGGGTTCTTGGCGATCTATTGTTCTGTTATCAGTAATACTCATTGAACCCATTTCCTGCTCACATGCAGAATCTCCGACTGTAGGAGAATTGACGAGAAAAGGCCAAACAGCAGAAAGTTCTGAAAGCGAAGGGCAGCCGGAGTAACAATTAACAGGTTGTCTCTTATGTGCGGGACTTACATTTGAATTAACATGTCCCATCCAATCACAATTCTGACAAAGGGATAACTTCTCCTCTATACATCGTACAAAAGCTGGTTGAGAATTGCATCTTTCACAAACAAGTGTCCTCGGGTGACGCCTTGAAAGGGCATTTGCAGAATGGACAGTGCAGTCACAAGACAAACATAAACTAGCTGCATCAGACCGACAGAATACTACAGATCTTTGCTCCCCACAGAAATCACAAAGATATCCCATGTTTCAATTCGTCTACCACTTATTTGGATTTCAGCCCAGAAACCAGGTAATCTAAGAATAGTAAAGTTTTCCTCAAAGAGAGTTGGAGTTGGGCAATGCTCCACGATCAGATATATAACACTATCTGCAGCAAAATGTATTGTTATCGCAAGGAAGGTAGCAGTTACCATAACTAAATAGTTCATGCAGCACTCAACTTCAATAAGAGCTACATAAACAAGATTCACGAATATTTACACACGGGCAGGAATAAAAGTGAGTGGTGGCTACAAATAAAACAATCCCAACAAGTACTGAATTAAGATACATGAAACGGGAGTGGACAATTTCCATCAGATCGGAAACACCGGCTTACTTTATAACTGAAAAATGCAAGGACAAGTTCTATGTATCAACATAGTAATACAGTTACATTACTAGAAGAAACAATAAGAGAAGCCAATAGCAGCAAAATGCACTCAGACGCATTATAAAAAGATGTAGACAAGAGCAAAAAGGTGCTTCATGGCTCCAACCTCCAACATGTTATAAATCAAGAATCCAAACTAAAAAGCCAATATTTATGAAGATAAAAAAATGATGAATTTAGATATTTTAGAACTACTACATATCTACAATACAGACATATTTACTGTCACAAAAAAACAGCCATCTTCGTTTGTTCCTTCAAAACACACACCAATCTGTTCATGATTTATACTACTCCATATAATAGTGCCCAAATTAACTGCAAATGCTCCTGGATGACATGAATATACTGGGGAAAAAAGGATAAACAGTGTATTTATTTTATATTAAAAAATCATGACATAATAGCAAAATTATAGCTCTCGGTTTTCAAAGATATGTGACACACATACAGAGAGTGAGAGTGAGAGAGAGAGAGGACCAAATCCCTAAAATCTCTGAATCCCAGCTAAATGGATTATTAGATTCGGACAACTATATTCAAAGGGAAAAAAAGACACATAACAAAAAACACAAGCTTAAGCTGAAATCCCCCAAAAATCAAATTAATCAAAAATAATCAACCAGAGTTTATAACAAAAGATGAGAAGAAGAAGAAAACCAAAAGAAGCCGGCATAACAAAAAAAGCAAAATCCATTTCCCAATACGCTAGAACCCTTACTTCCTTTCCCCTAATCAGCAAGAAAAAAAGGCATCCAACAGCCAGTTTCTATCAAGAGAAAGCAGAAGGGCTTTTTCAGCAAGCTTTGAATCTCGCAAAAACCCTAACAAACAGCACAGAAAAAGATAAAGATCTGACCTTTCTCCAAGGGATTAGCTCTCTCTCTCTCTCTCTCTCTGAGCTGAGCAGACAAGACTGCGATTTTGGGGGCTGAGTTGTTTGAGAGAAGATGAATAAATTAATGGGAAAAGTGATAAAAAGTGCAGAGAGAGAAAGTGCAGTTGAAGAAGAAAGGGTAGTGAGGTGGGCCCCTGTCCTTTTCATGAAAAAGATATGCTCATTTTTTCATTTCTACATTTTCTATTAATTATTAGCAATAATTATTTTAGTTTACTTTATTGTCCTTTAAAATTTGTGGGGGATAATCTTGTTTATCTAAACCAAAGCATGTGCAGGTATTATTTTTATTAAATGACTTGTATAAAAGTTGGGAATTTTCATTAAGCACAAACGAATTTTTATGGAGTAGTTGGACTTATATTAAATTTAAAGCTTCCAACTAAATGTTTAGAAACAGATAGAAGTAGTAATACATTCGATTTATTTTAATCGAAATAAATTTCATAAATGAAATTGTATTTATGTTAGCTGGAAGTTGATATATTGACTGATGTGCAAGTGCAGAAAAAGTATGAATGTTGACTATTTTGAGAAATAATTAAATGTCATTTTTAACGTTTGGGCGGTGTTAGAATATAGAAAAGTCGTATTTCTGTAAATTAAGATGAAGAAAAAGGAATTTAGAAGCTACAAAGATAATTAATGAATCCTACTAAATTTAATATTTTTAATAAATCAAATTAAAGTGTTCCAATATAAGTAGTTCACCAATGTTCTCTATCTCTCTCTCTCTCAATTTAGTTCATTGGGTAAGTTTCTAAGTTTACAATAGTGTATTTTTTTACTATTTAATAACGTGACAAATATCTTCGATCACACAAATACATCTGAATCACAATTAATAACGTCTTTAATCAATAGTTTTAATTCAAAAAATTTCAAAATAAGTATAGTTTCTTTTTATGTATCCATAGAGTAATGACTAAAGAGGCTAGCTTAAAAGCTACCAGCAATACGGACTAAAAAATAAATATTATACTACTCCATAAACTACCTATTTAAAAAATTATGGAGTATAAATATTAAAAGGGCACCACTGTTATGAAAGATGTGATTATTTAAATAGATAAGGCAATTAAGGAAATATGCAATGAAAGATATGATTAATTAAGAAAAAGTTGTTGACATATTACAAAAATAATTTGTATGAATAAAGTAATTAAAGCAATAACAAACCAACTACTAGAAAAGGTTAAAGAAAAGATTTTTTTTTATATAAAGGAGGATAAGCACGTGGCGGCAAAGGAAAGCAACAAAGTTTTGAGAGTTACCGTACACGTCAGCTTAAACTTTGGGGAAAAGGTTTACAAACAATATTTAATTTAGGCTTTTATTTGTCTTTTAATGAGCATTACCAAAATAAAATTAGTTTAGGAATATAATATAATCACTTAAAACGTAACCATAGAAAATATTGGGCCGGACCAAAACCAGTGCCTAAGGTTTTATGGCCCAGTTCAAATTTTGTTCAATATGGGCCCATGAATATTTGGCCTGGCCATATGTGCCTAAAATAATTTCCTATCGATAAATATATATATACTCCAGTCTTGGACTCTTGGTAGTGAAATGCACGGAATTTATTGAAAATTTGTTCAAGTAAAAGAAATAATAAGATTGAAAAAAAAATTGTTGAAATATTGTTAAGTGAAGTTGAATAAATAGTACTAGTAGAAAGAAAAAGTTGGATAGAGAAATAGAAAGAAGTTTCTACCTAATAGTGGATGTAAGAGACAGAATGCTAAACAAGTTGGAAATTCGACAAGCATTCAATTCTCAAAAGTAGGTGAAAGAATGAAGAAACGACCTGCAATGAGGCAAAGGCTGCGTTGTTTGTCGGTGCATCCTGAACAAGCTCGGGTTTTTGCTTGCCAGATTCAGCAGAAAATAGGTTTCCTGCAAGAGAAAAAATGAGGACCGGTTTTGTTTGCCTACTGTAAGAGATAAACGCATAATGCAATAGAAACATTGAGCACTGTAAGTATACTTGACGCAGAAGAGTTCATCAAGAAAAGGAAAGAGAAGTCACCTATTCAAGCAAGAAAGGTTGAATGTTATGGACACCTTCCTCCCAGAGTTAAAATTAATGAAACAAAGCATCAGATCAAGACGATTCACTGCAAATGAAAGCGACAAATTAAATGAGTGCAGGGATTCTCAAAAATGTCCTAACGTGTATGAGAATATCCCAAAAGACGTGTGCATTTCTTTTGGAAATCCAAGGGAATAGTATTTCATCTCCACTCCTCAAAGCTCTCAAACCAAACTTCAAGAGCTCATTTGTTTAATTATTCAAGTGTCTTGATGCAACAATCTACAGGTGCTTGTATAGCTTTCAAACTACTGCCCCAGAGAATTCGTAGTTGGAGTGCATACAGTACAACTATTGAGAAACTAATAGCATAATATTAAGGTGTAAGGGGGAACTACATGAGACGTTACAACTAACCAGACCTGATGGTGGAGAAAAGCTTGACCATGGCCTGGTTTTGAAACTCTGTTTGTGCTGATTGTACCTCCTCAATAAAGTCAAGTAAGGAACCTAGAAGTGAACTTGTTACCTGTAAACCAAAGAAAGATAAAGAGTAATAAGAAGAATTATCTTACTATAAATTATGATAAATATAACGAGGCACCTGTTACTTACTTGAGTTTCTTCATTTCTTGTACCAAGGTTTTTGTATCCACATGCTTGTGAGCAGTCTCAGCGTTAAACACAAACCGAAATGCTATGCAAGCATCCGTATTTGGAAAATTCTGTGAAGCAGTAACAGTTTTGGCAGCAAGATATTGAGTTGATAGCAACACAACACATACATTAAACATCTCAAGTTCACTGCAGTATCACCTTTGTGATGTTTGTCTCATTCAACTTAAATGAGTTTCTGACAGTAGATTTAGGACCAGTGATGAATTTTATGCTGCAACATCATTGATAAAATTAAATTGAAACATTGAGAGGCTGCAGTAAAGATACTTCTACTATCACAACATATGAAAAATATATACCTCTGAATAATTAAGTCAGGTGATCCAGGATAAACATTGTGCTGACCATTTAAACTGCTCATGCCTTGGACCACCCACACCTGGACAAAGAGAATACATTTTACTCCCACTTTGACATATAATGGTCCCACTTTTTCAATTAAAAATTAACCACATAATTATTTCTCCCAGCTCCCGACAAGTTTCCCAAGCTTGATTTGACTTCTACACTCAAATTTCTCTCCACAAATTCTAATACAATCACCAAGTTTAGATATTAAATCATTACACCCAAAGCCAATCCTCCAAACTTTCCCCATCAACCCCTCACGGGCCAGTAATATTGAATGTGTCATGTTGCCCATGTATCTCGTTTTATATACATTTGCGATCATACAATGTTCAGTGTGCAGTTTCCAGTCAAAACTTTTGGCAAAAGTTTTTGGTTGCTCTTACCACAGCAGTCTCCCCAGCCATAACACACCATCACCTCCATTTTAATGAACAAGCTAGGTGACAACTAAATAAGATAAGCAATGTAACAACTAAAGATATACAGAGAGCAACATCACTCTCGACCCACTACTGTTCTTTAAAAATTATGTGGCAAGAATATACACCTGTGTATCCAGACGAATAAACATAAACCTGTGAGAAGTCTTCTTTGCCAATTGTTCTGTTACCATAGTACTTGTTTCACCAACTCAAGGTTCAGCTTTCAATTTGCAGCATAAATGAAATGTTCTTGTCAAGGTTATCTAAAGCTTCTAAGGTCAGGTCAGCCTCATTGTAGTTAGTTTATCATGGCAATTGGCAAACCTCGCAAAAAGAATACATCTCACTTTTCAAACATGATTTGACATATGTAGTAAATCAAGCTGAGATGAGATGAGCTTCTTTCTAACCAATACCTTCATAGTTAATGATAGACTATTATAGACAGGTGTGAAACGGTTCACTCCCACTTCAGCATAATGTATTTGGTTGTCCAAGTCTCAGGCTGAAACTATTAAAACTGAACATCAGAAGCTGTGTGCAGTTTCAAAATCGTGTGTGAATATGAGAACCAATTGCATATCACCTCTAGCTCAAGAGGCACTTTACACATTAAGTGGTACTGACAGGGGATATGAAGATCATGAATGTAAATGAATCTGTTTTCTTCCAATTGCAATGAGTGTGACAGAATCCAGGACAGCATCACAAGTTTCCGGTGTAGGAAAATTCAGTGCCAAACGCAGAAGCAACTAGATTGCTAACAGTCAGTGATGTAATTGTTTACAAGTTTGAGCAACTTATTCGATTCCAGTGGTGACGAGTAGGGTAATCACTTGTGGCATCACCCTTAGATCCTGTCTTTCTACGAAAAAACTCAATATGGATAGATAAATATTTTGGTGGCAAGGGAAAAAACAATATACCAGCAATGGCGGCAATTGAATTTGTGCAAGTGAAATTGTTTGTTTGAAACAATAACCTGATTCTAAAAATCATGAACGGAGATTATATATCGTTTGCTAATTTAGCTGCCAGATGATGAACCATAAAATTATAAACAGTAAACACCATTGATCAGTAAAACAACAATCGAAAAGTAGATCCCATTATTATATTCAATCACTAAGAAAACCATTCAACGAAAACAATAAACCGACAGAAGAAGACAGAAAACAACCATAAAAATAGCCAGGCAATGAAACTCGCCGTCATTCGAAGAGGCAGAATCCTTCAAGCTCCCCCCTGAGGAAGGCGATCTAATCGGCTGCAAAATCGACCTTTGCATTTCCATGATCTCTTCCTCAATGCTATCACTGCCATCATCCTCGCCACCAAACACCTTACCGCGTAATCTGAATCCAGCTGGCGAATCGTTGAACTCCTCGTCACGGTCGAAGAAGTAAACAGATGTCATCTCAGCAAAGCTCACCCTGCGAACCCGCTTTTTGTTCGGAGCCACCGCGTCGGAGTTCTCAGCCGCCATGTGACGGCGGTATCCGTCGGCGTTGTGTTCCTCCTTGGAATCCATGACAAAAACCTCTGAATTACTTGGAATTTTTTGTGGGGTTTTCCACCGATTGGAACTAGGGCTTTTGCATTTTCCAGTTTTGGAGGGAAAGGGGATGCGGATTTTTATATGTTTGAATGAAGGGGTATCAACTTTTGGAAATTGCATTTTTTACCCCTAGAGTTGTAAGAACATGAAAAATGGCACAATTAGCGGGTGATTAATTGACAAAGATTAAGGACACAATTAGCGGATGATTATATACAAATAAATATTTGGAGAGTCTAGTGTTAGAACATATAATGGGTCTGAATTGAAACACATTCACTCATTTTTTCTATTTGCAAGATGATGCAACTATTTGCTATGCCATTTAATTTCATTAACAAGCTAGTACTATCTCGTAGTACTTATGTGTTTAACACTTTGGTGTTTCATTTTACGTTTCACTAATCATCAGAGGATTTAGAGTTGTCAAATGACTCGACTAAATCCAACTTGATTGAATCAAAATAAAAAATATATATATATTTAGCCACAATTCCACCAGCCCGACAACAAAATAGCTTTGTCCATATTACAATTAGTCTACATAGTTGAGTTTGCGCATGTACAACAAGACGTGGTTGAACATCACACTGTTTCTTAGACTCAAAACAAGTGCAAGTATTATAGAACTAAGAGATTGGGACTCAATAAACTAAACTACGGATGACATTCCCGGCAAACACGGAAAAACCAGCTCAACACAGTTTTCTCTTCTCACAACTTGAACATCATGATCATCACCCATACCAAGCCTCTTTGCCATCCCTTGAAGTCTTGGTCGGACTTTGGACCATCTTTTCTTTGGCCAAGTGCTCTCCAATCTGGCATGTTACATGTCAAATCAAAATTAAGAAGAGTCTATGAAGAAGTAGAGCTAGTTCGACAAAAGAAGATAATTAAGGGGCATAGTTTGATCAAGAAAGGTAGGTGTAGGTTAATGGTGAACACGTTCTAGTTCAATTTAGAAAATATGTTTTCCATGGCATTGAATAGAACACATCCTCCTGCATAACTCTGCAAGATATTGAAAAAATCATTGTACCTCGAGATCCTCTTTAGGTTCCAACAAAACTTCATTCAGAGCACAAGCTAAGACTGGAGGCCCATAATTATCCAACAGCAGAATAGACACCTAAGTTTGTACCAACGGTTTGGGACGTTAGTTAGGCCGAAACTCAGAGAATCATTACGCAATAAAACTACACAAGCCACAGATTATTGTGATTATGCACTCTGCGTTTCTGGGCTTCAAAATTGGGCTCAGCCCGTCCCTTGTTTGACCCATTTATTATTATTATTATTATTATTATTATTATTATTATTATTATTATTATTATTATTATTAAAATTTATAAACTTTGACCAAAATTTGAAAATGACTATCCTTTTACCACACATTCTGTTAGATTTTAATTAAGGTTGGGTATTGTCTAATTCATTTATTCTGATATATGGTTGAATAACTTATATGCGGATATTTCAACAGTTATTCGTATTTGTTAATATTTGGGCAAGAATCAAGATCACTGATATTGCCGATCACTTACGATGATAACATATTTGACTCAAATACGAGGTCTGCTTGACACCATATTAGACGTTACAAAAGTTGGGTAGGGTCTCATTCATTAAAGCATAGTACTCACTTGATACTTATTGAAACAACTCACATATGAATATTTCAATACATTTTATGTCACTAATACTGTATATTAGTTAAATGAATGAATTAAATTTTTTTGTTATACCCTAACCCATCGCTAAGTCTTAATTATATACAGCTATGTAAAATTTAACGTTAGCGTTTTAAACAACGTAGCGTGATAAATTAAAGCATCGTTTTACTTCTGATAAACAATATCTATTAAATTAATTAAGCCACTAGTATCTTGGTGAACAAAACTTTGTTAAATGGTAAATATTTGACTTTAAAAATAAAATAATAAGCAAAATGAAAGCAATCGGTGCCTTAACGAATCATTTAAACTCCAATCTCCAAGTACCAAAGGTGCTTTGGGAATAACAATATTTCAATTGGTACAAGCAACCTTAATTGGTTGCATTGAAGAATAGAATATAAAAAAAATGTTCAATGAATATTATCATAAATATTCGGTTTACAAAATAAATAATGTCCCTAATCAAAGCAAATTGTCATAACCTACTATTTTCGATAATTCAATGGAAAATGGCTGCATAAAATATAAAAAATATAAATTTACTTAATTACTACTAGTATTTGTGAAACTCGAAAGTAATTTTTAATCCGTATTTGAAACGGATAATTGAATCAAAGGTGTATTGATCGGATCACGAGCCATGAATGATGGAGAATAATAAAGGAAGAGCATAACTTGAGCTTTAAGAAACCCACATGCATGTTCGAAAATCCCCATGCAAAAAATATTTTTTTAATTAATATATCAAAGAATATAACTGTGATGCAGCAAAGAATTGCAGCTTTTGATCAGTTTTATGCAGCTGCACCAGTCAAGTAATGAATATATTTTAACTCCACAACTAAATAAATTTATAAATTAATACACTCCAAATCTTGCCTCAATCAAATTTTGCTATTATATGTAGGTTGTTAGTTCACACAAACACACCCCTTCCCTTTCTAAATGTTGCCATCAAGAAAGTCACATTGGTCTTCATACTTTTCAATCTCACCTTCTGCATTGGCTTTCATACTTTTAACACCTTTGCTTCTCATTTCCTTCATTGCGTTCGATTTGGGCCCTCACAAATCGCTAGCAACGTCGTTTTCTTGGAAGTCGCTAGGGTTTCTAAGCTCGTTCGAATTCAATTCATCTTACAATACTCATAACGATCACGAGAATAGCAACTTGAACAAGGTCTCCGATGCTATAGTATTGAGAGGCAGAGGCCCAGCACAATCTAACCTACTAGTAAGTTTATATGTTAGTATTTTTTTTAATTAAATCTATATCTATATTACTTTGGTACCAAACTAAGTATTTTTCATTTTCTAGAGAAAAGAGGAGTCGTCGCTGCCAAACCGCGACTTATCAAATGCGGAAGCACGAGGATTTGTGAATGGTGGGCTACATAGACGGTATAGCCGATTAGAGAAGAATGAAGCGGTTTTAGCCAAAGCACGACTTTTAATTAGAGAGGCTGCTACAAATAGAAGCTTAGTCCCATCAATTGTTGAACACGACTCTCACTATGTGCCTCGTGGACCTATTTATCGTAACCCCAACGCGTTTCATAGGTATGATTAGTCGGAATTGAGCTTGATCGAACTTGTTAGTTAGTGAAGTGTCGATCTCGTATAAACATGTGCACAAAAGAAGAGTATAAGCTTAAATTAACGGTGTATACAATTATATAGATAGAGTTATTTAAAAATAACAAGCAATCTAAAGGCAAAATCCAGCCCTAACCCTAACAAGCCTAGTTTGGGTGCAGGAGCTACATAGAAATGGAGAATGTGTTCAAAGTGTACGTATACGAAGAAGGGGAAGCTCCGGTGTTCCATGGCGGGCCTTGCAGGAGCATATACTCCTCGGAGGGAAGGTTCATTCATGAGATAGAGAAGGGGGGTCGATTTCGAACCAAGGATCCTGAAGAAGCTCATGTGTATTTCATGCCTTTCAGTGTGGTTGCGATGGTTCAATATCTGTACGAACCGGAGTCATTTGACATTACTCCCATTGGCACCACCCTTGTGGATTATGTCCAAACCATCTCCCACAAGCATCCCTTCTGGAATCGAAGCCTTGGGGCCGATCATTTCATGCTCTCGTGTCATGATTGGGTACGCCTACGTCTCTCGAGTACCACTTTTAATATTAGATTTTGGACTAGAGGTCAATTTTGGTACTCTTAAACATATGTCCAAAATACGAACTTGGACTAAAATATTCACTTTTTGAAAAACAAGTCCGTAAAAAAGGACCACTCTATCAAGGGTTTTGGACCAAATTCGTATTTTGGTCAAATGTTTAGGACTAAAATTGACATTTACTCTAGATTTTGTTTCTTATATTATTTGGTGGTATGACAGGGCCCCCACTCGAGCTCCTACGTCCCGCTCATGTACAACAACTCGATCCGAGTTTTATGCAACGCCAACACGTCCGAGGGGTTCAACCCCCTCAAGGACGTGACCTTGCCCGAGATAAACCTCAAGACAGGCGAGGTCACGGGCCTCCTTGGCGGGCCGCCAGCAAAGGAGAGGTCCATCCTGGCCTTCTTCGCGGGTGGCCTACATGGCCACATTCGGCACCTCCTCCTCGAGCAATGGGAGGGGAGAGACGCGGACGTGCGAGTGTATCAGAAGCTCCCGGACAACCTCAGCTACGAGACAATGCTGAGGAACAGCAAGTTCTGCCTCTGCCCGAGCGGGTACGAGGTGGCCAGCCCGCGGGTGGTGGAGGCCATCTACTCGGAGTGCGTCCCGGTGTTGATCTCGAAGAGCTACGTGCCACCGTTTAGCGACGTGCTGAAATGGAACAAGTTTGCCGTTGTGATTGATGTGGATGATATAGGTAAGATCAAGGAGATTTTGTCGGGGATTTCTGAGGCTAAGTATTTGAAGATGCAGCAGAGAGTGAAGCAAGTGCAGAGGCATTTTGTGGTGAATCCAACGCCGGAGAGATTTGATTTGTTTCATATGATTCTGCACTCTGTTTGGCTTAGGAGATTGAACTTGAAACTACGTCGT
The DNA here is from genome assembly GCF_023119035.1 of Salvia hispanica. Lineage (NCBI taxonomy): Eukaryota > Viridiplantae > Streptophyta > Magnoliopsida > Lamiales > Lamiaceae > Salvia > Salvia hispanica. The sequence continues at coordinate 223,095 of NC_062969.1, read as the reverse complement.
TCTATCTAGGGTTTTCATCTTTGATTGAGCTTCAAATGTTTGCTTCAGTCTAGATTTGAGTTTTGATTATTTGTGGTAGTGGTGCGGTTCGAGTTCAAAGAATTTGAAGTGGAGATACTTAAAGCGAAAATCTACTTATATTCATACGTTGTTCAAAGAATTTGATGTGGAGGTACTTATAAATTGCAACATTGCAGTTGGTATATAAAAATTAAATAAACTTTTTAGACGAGATACTAAAAGAGAAATTTGACCAGTCAAGCTCGTGTATGTGTATTAAGAATGATAGTAGTATCTGTTTTCTGACTAATCTCGTGACTTTAGTTTATTTATTTCAATGTAATTGACTAATTCCAATTGATAACTAACTCCAAAACCACAATCAATTGGAGTAGTATTTATAGATTATGTCCTACCCTACAAGAATTGAGTTATGATGTGATCAAAGTAGATTGTGATAAAAGATAAGATGTTAATGCGATAAACTCGAATTTTCAAGACGTACTTAACTTGGTGAGTTTCGAATTAATCTTTAACACTCATGTGTTTTTTCTTTCGTTTTCTCCTTTATTTTTTTTGACTAATCTGGTTCATCGAGCTTTTATTAATTTCAACACACGAGTAGATTATTATACTTATACTTAATTGTGATATTAATGTATTAATTAAAATTTGAATATGTCAATAACCATCAACATTTTAAACCATATTTGTGAATATTTAAAAACAAGACTATGCATTGATTTTTATGTTGCACTAGCGAGTTGTATGGTGTACATGTTTGATGAGTGGAAGGGTGACTCATAAACCACGAGTCTAATACTGTACTATGCAAAAATAATACACATTTTGTATCAATTACAAAAAAACCAACTTTAAAATGTCAAAAGAAGACAAGTGTCAATTTTGTAAAACCAAAAACCTATAGTAATATATTCATCACTACTTAAATTTAAACTGCCACATTTATAGTATGATCGACTATACCATGTTCATATTTGAATTTGAGACAATTTTATATATACTCCACCATCGCTACTCATATATAGTCAAATGTACATAAACATAAGTATTTAAAACTAAGTGCACAATATACTACCTCTGTCCCTGAAAATTTGATACATATTACCATTTCGGTCCGTTCCTGAAAATTTGATACACTTCACTTTTACCATTTTTGGTAGTGGACCCCATATTCCACTAACTCATTCCTACTCACATTTTATTATAAAACTAATACTTTAAAAGTAGGACCCACATCCCACCAACTTTTTCAACTCACTTTCCATTATATTTCTTAAAATCCGTGTCGGGTCAAAGTGTAGCAAATTTTGGGGGACGGAGGTAGTATAAGGTAATAAGTTTTCTATTGCAACAACTCATTCTATTCTTGCATAAATTACCCATTTTATGAATACATTTCTAAGCAACTAGTACTATTTGAGTATGATTTCATATAAATCAAGTCAACAGTCTCGTTTTTCAATTAAATTGAATGCCAAGTCATAGTACCATTTTCATCACACAAAACAAAAGCATTCTTCAAAAAACGGTTTCTTTTCCATGTAATCCCAAAACAAGAAATTTTGTCCCCCCAATTTTCCTCGATTTTAGTCAATTCCTCTCAAAATCCCCACTCTCATTTGCCAAACACATAAAAAATTGCAAAATTCTTACAGCATTCTTATGTGAAACCGCGTCGAAGGTGGCAATGGCATTGGGCAGCTGCAAAAAGTCGCAATATTCAAAGTCTCCCTCTTTGAAACATCCACTCCTCAAATTCCTTCTTCACCATCTTCAAATTCTTTCTCCATTTCTCCCATTTTAAGTTCTTCCATACTTTTCTCGAAGAGGGAAGTAAGAAAAAGGAGTAAAGATTCAATCTTGGCTCTTGACTTGCAACTTGTGCTGAAGATTCAAGTTCGGTTTTTTGATTCTTGATTAAGGGCATTCTCTCTCATGGTGTCCAAGTGTTTTCAAGCTGTGTTATGCTTGTTTTTATTCCTCCATAGCTTTTCCTCAGCTAACAAAGATGGAAATTCCAGCTCCTCCACGTTCACAGCTATGGAAATCCCCACCTTCAACGCCGCCGCCGATTGCTCCTTCCCGGAGCCAAATTCAGACGAAATCTTGCTCGAAACAACCGTCAAAATCGATGAATTCAAGGCTAAACCAACCGTCACGCTGAACATGAAGCACCGCCGCGCCGGAGCTAAGCCGGCCGACTGCGTCGCGGAGTCGACGGCGAAGGATTTCACTCGAATTCAGACGTTCAACGCGAGAATAGCCGAGCGGAAGGACCACAACGCCGCTTCGAGAATCGATCGCAGGCCTCCTCCGCCAGCCGCCGCCTCGCCGGAGATTTTTTCCGGGGGGAAGATGGTGGCGACGCTGGCGTCTGGGGTGAGCCTCGGCTCCGGCGAGTACTTTATGGATGTGTTCATTGGTACACCTCCTAAACACTTCTCGTTGATTCTTGACACTGGCTCTGATCTCAATTGGATTCAATGTGTTCCTTGCTATGATTGTTTTGAGCAACATGGGCCTTTTTACGATCCGAAGGAGTCGAATTCGTATCGAAATATAAGCTGTGATGATCCCCTTTGCCAGTTAGTTTCCTCCCCCGAGCCCCCTCAGGGATGCGGGGGTGGGAACCAGAGCTGTCCGTACTACTATTGGTACGGCGATAGCTCCAACACGACGGGGGACTTCGCGTTGGAGACGTTCACGGTGAACATGTCGTCGTTTGACGGGAGTTTAGGGTTTAGGAAGGTGGAGAATGTGATGTTTGGGTGTGGCCATTGGAATAGGGGGTTGTTCCATGGCGCGGCCGGCTTGCTAGGGTTGGGGAGGGGGCCTTTGTCGTTCGCATCTCAGCTTCAGTCGTTGTATGGGCACTCGTTTTCGTATTGTTTGGTTGATAGGAATAGCAATGCGAGCGTTAGTAGCAAGCTCGTATTTGGTGAGGATGAGAAGCTGCTTAGGCATCCGGAGTTGAACTTCACCACACTGCTTAGCGGGAAGGAGAATCCGGTGGACACATTCTATTACGTGGGAATTAGGTCGATTGTGGTTGGAGGGGAGGTGTTGGGGATCCCGGAGGAGACGTGGAGCCTCTCCCCGGAGGGGAATGGTGGCACCATCATAGACTCGGGGACCACCTTGAGCTACTTTGCTGAGCCGGCCTATAAGATGGTCAAAGAGGCGTTTGAAGAGAGGATGAAGGGGTATCCGGTCGTGGAGGATTTCCCGATTCTTGATCCGTGTTACAATGTGTCCGGTGTTGATGAACCCTACTTGCCCTCATTTGGGATTGTATTCAAGGATGGGGCCGTGTGGAACTTCCCGTATGAGAACTACTTCATTAGGCTCGATCCTGATGATGTTGTGTGCCTAGCGATCTTGGGGACCCCGCGGTCGGGTTTGTCTATCATTGGCAACTACCAACAACAGAACTTCCATATCATGTATGATACTAAGAAGTCTAGGCTAGGTTTTGCACCAACTAATTGTGCTGAGATGTAGGGGATAATGTTCTGTTTTGTATAGTTTTTAGGGTTGATTTTTGGTGGGACATTGTATACATGATCAATTGGAGGGAATACATATGCCTAGAGGTGTCATGATGCAAGATTTTGTCATGATGTTTTGGGCTTTTAGATCATTTATATATATTGATTACTGATTAGTGTCATTTCAGTTCTTTGATTTTGATGATATTGTGATGGATCTATTATGTTACTAACAAATTAGAATTATTTTAACGCTTTTATTGGAGTTGAACTTTGCAAAGTGGAAGTACTTGAATTTTGTGACTTTAACTATAGCAAAGAACACACCTTTACTTGAATATAATCCATCAATTCATATATGTCCTACACTTGAGTTTGAATTGGTCAAATATGATTATATATCAATTCTATTGCTATAGTAGAACAAAAAATGAAACGTCTACGCAAGTGTGGTACTCATTTTCTTACTTTTTTTTCACGATTTTTAATTTTCCTCATAACTTAATTTAAAACTATATTACTAGGATTGTTTTTTTTTAATGTATAAACATCAACAAAAGTAAATGTGCGAGTTAATAATATCGAGAATAATGATTTAATTAATTAATTGGTATTGGTATAAGTACAACGTCTCACTAGTATATTCGAATTAAATTGTCAATTGAATTTAGAAATATTTACTAATTTATATAATGCGAGACACTGAATGAGATTTTACTCAAAATAAAAAATCAAAGTAAGTACGCATTTATTTGTTTTTTAAATAATATCTGTTCATTTAATTCTAATTTTGTAAAATTAATTTTATACAATAAATAAATACTGGAACATTTTTTTCTGGATATAGTAAAAAAATGTCTGAAATGAAAAAATTGAGAGAAAAAAACGTTGAATGAAGAGAGGGAGAGCGTTTCTCAAAACCCTCAGCAGAAGAACCCTCTCCACTCTCCTCCACCATAAACCCTCTCTTCCCAAGGTCTCTCTCAATCTATGTTTGTATGTGCATATGTTTATATAGTGTTTGTGAGCGCGTGCTTGCTGAGTTGATTGAGTGGTTTGTGAATGCAGATGGATCCATCGGAACGGTATTGTTACAATCCGACATTGCGGTGGAATCCTCAAGTGGAAGAGTATTTCGTCAAAGCTTACGGAGCTGAGCACTTCGCTCGAATTTCCAAGGCCCTCACGTATGTCTTTGCTCTCTCTGTATCACCTGGTATATCTAATGCCTGTGGGGATTTGGTGAGCTGAAATTGAGCTAATTGTCCAAAAACTGGGTAGAAATAGAATGTCTTTAACTGGATGCTGCAGTGTTTGATGACTGTCTCGTTTGTATTGAGTTTTCCAAAGTACTCCTGGTCTATTAGATAATATTAATATGTGAATTGGAGCTAATTTGGTGAAATTACCATTTGATTCTGGTGTCTACAGTTTTCTTTATTTATTCGTATGCTGTCAGCTATGAACTACCTATTCTGATTGTTTACAGCATTGGATAATAATAATGACCAAAGTTTGTACTAGTGTTTGATATAGAATGTAATTGTGATTGTATTTCCTCTTTATGTAATTGTCTTGTTAGTAGATAGTTGATAGTTGATACATATCCACTTTTCAGGCAGCCGTCGTGTTACTCTTGTGTACGAGTGAATACACTTAAGTCAACAAGTGACTCTGTCATCAAGAAGCTTAGTTCCCTACTACAGGAGAATGGGTGGCAAAGTGAACCTTCTAAAGGAACCGATGCTGCTAATAACTCTGATGGTTCCCCAGATGCTGCCTTGAAAAATTCTTTCATTTCGAAGTGTAAGATACCTGGCCTAGATTATGTAGTTTTTGTCCAAGGGTCTGGACCACATACCATTGATTATGGGTATAAGGAAGACAAACCTCCTAAGGAAGTGATTGTGAGCCGCAAATGTGCAGAAGCAGTTCTTCGTGGTGCTCATGTAAGTATGGATGTTAGGTGCAAACATGGTACAAGAATGCTATTCTTGTTGTTGTCAATTTTTGATAGACTATGTTTAGGTGTATGTACCCGGTGTTTTGGCCTGTAGTGCTCACGTGGAGAAAGGAGAACAAGTTGCAGTTTCAGTTGCATTGGAGCAGCCTGGTGCTGATGGCGGATGGGGAGTTGGTTTTACACGTGGAACTGTACTTCAGGGATCACAAGCAGGCATACTTCCCCTTGGGCTTTTTGCCATTTATTTTGCTTCATTTATCATGTCTGCCTACCATATCTTGTAGGCTTTGTATTTCAGTTTGGATATGTATATATTTGTTTATTAGTTAATAGTGACAGACAAATTTGTATTTGTTACAGATCCTTTTTATTTTGAACGGAATGGCCTCTACATTGGTCAAGGAATCAGTATGATGTCCAGAGCCGGGATGTTCCGGGTTCCTCAAGGAGTTGCTTTGGACCTAAATAACAGAGTATTTAACCTACCTTCATTTAACGGTACAGTTTTCTATTGATAATTTATTACAGAGTATCATATGTACCACTTAGTTGTCTGCTGGTCTGAGTTTTTAATTGTGTTTGTGTGTAAAAACTAAAAAGTTTGTATTGTTAATTGGACCATGATTTATTATATTGCAGATTTACTCGAGGGGGAAATATTTCTTCAGAATCTCCCTAGCATCATCACTGCTCATGCCTTAGGTATGTAGCTACTGACTATAATGGTTTAGTTGTAGGCACACTTTTAGCAATTTTTGTCATTTCTTCTCTTATTTCCTGAGTGTTGGTGAAGCTTAGACTGAATGTTACTGTTTAGAAGAATAACTTGGTGCTTGAAGGAAACAAAGAAAACTTGACAGTGGTTGGTGAAATTAGTATAGTGCTGGTTTAGATGCCTATTAGTCACCATGTTTTCCCATTCTAATATTTAGATCCTCAAGAGGGAGAGAAGATATTAGACATGTGTGCAGCTCCTGGAGGTAAGACCACAGCAATTGCTATCCTCATGAAGGACAACGGAGAGGTGATTGCAGCTGATCGATCTCACAATAAGGTGCACCTTCTGAGCTTTATAGGTTATTATATATATCTTTTTTCTCAAATCTCTTTCTATCATCACTTCTTAGTAAACAATGACTAAATGGCCTACCACCTTCCACATATCGGGGATGCCAGCTAGGGTATCAAGTTAGAAGTTGCTGGATTTGCTTAATCTTCCAGGAGATAAAAAGACTAAAAAAAATGTGATCCAGAGAATCAGAAATAGATTAAAGTCTTCTGTTTCAAAATTATTTAAATCACTGTCTTTACTTGCTTGCTGTGCCTCGTAAATCTTATTATTGGAATGCATCTTATTGATACATGTCATATTTCAGGTGCTTGAGATCCAGAAATTGGCAGCTGAATTGGGATTGAAGTGTATAACTACTTATAAGCTTGATGCTCTTAAATCTGTTCAGCGTATAAATAAATCTGATAATCAGGATGCTACACAGGGCGGGGTGAATGGGAGCATTCAAAACTCCGAGTTACCAAAATCTGGACTTGAGAAAGTATCAGATACCGCTCTAGGGTTTTCTCAAGGTGAGCTGTTTTCTCGATGCCGTTGATGCTTCGTTATTGTTGTGCAAATCTTGTTCTTTCTCTTTCCGTCTCCATGTCTCTCTTTATGGTTGAGGGGGAGAGGAGACACTCTGTCGTTTAATAGTGTGATGTTCTGGTGGTCCTGTTGCTTGTATACTCAGAAGTTCTGACATGTTATTGCTTTTCATCCATCTTGATTAGACAAAGTAGCTACCTTTGATCAACCAAAGAATGGAAAGTACACCAGTAATGCAGAGCACAGAAAGAATATGCGGGTAATGAGAAACGGGCCTGGGCGAAATAATACTTCAGGTGGAAGAGTTGAAAAGTGTAAAGGATTTTTCCCCAATACATTTGATCGGGTTCTTCTTGATGCTCCTTGCTCTGCTCTTGGTCTAAGACCTCGTTTGTTTTCTGGAGAGGTATGATCTGGTTCTGAATTTGTTTCTTATGATCTTATAGTTCTGTCATCATGCATTCTTAAAGTTGAAGCATCATTTACATTGTTCTTTTTCTATAAGTTGGCTGTGCATTTGTGCCACTGGTAAATAGGAATGGAACTCGTGTAGTATGTCTTATCTATTACTTGACCAACAATCAGTCCTTTATATCTGTTTTTGCTTTCAGGATACTATGGAGTCATTACGAAGCCATGCCAAGTATCAGAGGCGGATGTTTGACCAGGCAGTACATCTTGTTCGCCCTGGTGGAGTCATTGTGTACTCAACGTAAGCATTCTATCAACTTGGTCATATGAGATAAACTGTGATTTTTTCTTTAGTTATTGTATGTTTATCTCTAAGTGCTTGCCTCAATTACTAATATCTTTGAGCTTTCCAGTTTTCCTTCAGCATAGCATTCTTATGTATGTTACCACATCTTTTTGAAAGTAGAATATCACTTGTTCATGTTTTCAAACCGCAGGTGTACAATAAACCCAGGTGAGAATGAGGCACTGGTTAGATATGCATTGGACACACACAAATTCCTCTCGTTGGCATCACAGGTTAGCTCAAAGCTTTGAGGCCCTTAGACATTAATATCTTGCCAAGATTGATTTTCTGCCAGGATGCGCGGAAGTAAATGATTCTTTTTAAATAATGATCGTGAAATCTGTTTTCTGAACCAATACAGCATCCGAAGGTAGGAGGACCTGGCCTTGTTGGGGGTTGCCAATTTCCAGATGGATACCAAGAGTAAGTACTCTATGCTGGCACCTTGTATTACGTTCCTAATCTAGTACAATTACGTGTGCTGTTGCATTCAGTAGATGCATAAATGATGATCAATGCAAAGGAACAGAATACTGACCAGTTGTTGAACTATTTGGAAGTTGATTTTTATTATTTTTGAATTGTTTGACGTCATGGTGTCAAAATGCAGATCGATGGGTATAGAATGACTGACATGCTTATTAGCTTAAGCTTGCTACAGTGTCACATGTGTCAGTTTGAATTTTGAAAAGACATCCCCACTTAATCTTGGTTTTTGTGAGTACCATCGAGATCTAGTTATAAAATGATCTAATTCTATACTACAAATCATTTTGTCTCACAAATTGTATCTACCATCTTCTTTTACCCCAAGTGATGCTGCATACCATAATGTTGAGACTTCAGTTTCTCTTGTACATGTAAAATAGGCGTATGTTGACCTCCCACCTTATCTCTGGAAAATCTCAAGTTACAAACTTGTGAATTCATTATGATGTTTGATTTTTCAGGGAATGGTTGAGACCCGGCGAAGAGGATTTTGTTCAGAGATTTGATCCTTCCTCAGAACTCGATACTATGGGCTTCTTCATCGCCAAGTTCAACGTTGGTGCCAAAGACATCTAACTTCAATTAAAATTCACATGTCTCAAGAATCCAAGATAGCATTCGCCATTATTTCGTCCTTCCTTGAATGATTTCGGGCTTGATGAGGTGAAATTTTTTGTTTCTATAGTAGAAAAATTTTCAGAAGCATGTATGAACTCATACCCCCCTGTTGTAGCCCAGTACTTCACACTGAATCTGGTGATGATTTGTGTAGAAGAATGACAATATCCAATGTTGTATCATGGATTTGTTTACATCAGTGGTTACCAGAGAGCAAATTTTCATCACTGGCAACTTTTGCTTCATGAGTTGAATCCACCATGAATTAAATTCTAGATATGTACGTCATGTCATGATTTTGAGTTACTTTCATTATTATTAAAAATGAAAACGATAACTGTAACAATGTGGTTTCAATGTCAACTTAGATTGAACAAAGACAAGAATATAAATGGCTAATCATCATTCACAAAAGAAAATTACACGATGAAATCACACTTTAATTAAAACATGAATCAACATAATTGAAAATCTTCATTCTGTGATTGATTGAAGGCCGGGCTCCCATGCAGATTCGATTCGGGCCCTCTCCTTTTTCTCATATCTCTGTTTTGAACCATTTGAAGATTTATTTCCACTCTTTTTACCTGAGGGATTAGAAGCTGTATCACGGGAATCTTTCTTATTGTTCGAATCGATGCCGAAAAACCTAACATGCAAGTTTCGAGACTTGGTTTTTATCCCGGGCTTCACTAGAATCCCACTGAAGGACGACAGGCTGCTCTGAGAGGGATTCTCTGTTGATGTGAAGCCCGGGCCCATTGCGCTTGGCTTTCTGATCCGACGCCTGAGTTTCTTCACTGTCCTGCGTGGCACGAGGTAGTACTTCTGGCCCGGGGCAAGGATTTCTTCGGGCCGGATGACTGAGTCCCATGGCCTCCGAAAGATTTCGGGCCGAGCTAGGACGAAGGAGGGATTCTTTTGTATGATCATGGCTGCAGGAGTGGCCATGTAGTAGCGCTCCACGTGCCCTCCAGCATGGACGATCTTCAAGGCCCGGGATTGCCTCTGTCCCGAGCCGGCCAGGGCCGTGACATGCCTCCCTTGGGTGGACACCTTTGGGATATCACTAGATTTCTTGTTGCCAAAGATCTTGCTAAGCATTTTTTCTTCTTTTGAACAATTAAAATTAGTGGAATGAATGATTATGGAGATTTAAGAGATGGGATCGGTTAGTAAATAACGATGAGTCCAAGAAATTTATTGTAGATTAAATGGTTTTGTGGTTGTAATATATGTTTGAATAGCCAGCCGGATGTGACTATAAAATATAATTGATTTTGGATTTATGATAATGATAATTTTGGATGTGGTCTTTGTATATTCGTTAGTGTTTTTGTGATAGAATGCAATATAAGTTTCGGCCAAATAGATTATTTTTGCCTTAACCATTTTTACCTCTCTCTGATGATAAATATCTCATATTATACCGATTCAAATTTAATAAATTATTTGACTTAGGAAAGAAAAGTGCTAAAAAAATTAGGGAAAATCTCCGGCGACAACACTTTAAAATATTTCAATGCATAGACAAGGCAGAAGAAAAATCTGCAAAGTCCAAAACAAACAGAAATCACTAAGGCAGAATGAATGAAACCTGCAAAAAAAAGGTAGAAAAGTTGGATTCTTGATTATTTAGTCTATCAGAGACATAAAATTCCCCATACGAAAATAACAAGGCCAGTTACAACAGATGGGAAAAAGTACATCTTCCTTGCTACTCAAAAAATTCTCACTTTACAAGAAAGACGGAGAGGATAAGACAAAGAACGAAAGGCGAAACGAAAAAGGGGAGAGAACGATCACCTACAAACCTCATATGAGCCCATCTATAACTAATTTTCAACCAAAAATCAAAAGAATTGAAACCTTGACTAACAAGGAAGCTAAAACCTATAGGAAGGGCTCCCAAGGATTACAGTCAAAAACCATCTACGAGGAGGGGCGATAAAGAGACAGTTGTTGCATTTTCTGGCCTCAATTAACTTAAAAAGAGTAGTTACCAGTCACAGGAAGACCACAAAAATATATTGGCCAATTTCATTGGCCACCCTTCTACTAATTTACACTCTGTTTTCTGGCTTTTTTGTGTTTCTGATCTACCATTCAATCAGAGCAAGGTTGAAAATTCTGTTGAGAGAAGAGTAATGAACGAGATTTCGAGCTGTAACCTCCTCAAGGAGAATCGTCTACTCTCTTAGTAGTTGCTCGGCCAGTTAAGTTGTGCGTGCTGAGGCTGCTGCTGCTGCTGGTAAACATTGCCAGTCGGTCCTACCATGTCTGCAGGATTTGTAATGCCTTGAGATTGTTGCAAAAGAGGGTGAACGTTTTGCGGTGCTACTGCCTGTGCAGCAGGGTGGAACATCCCAGTGAAGGTTCCGTGGCCTGTCTGATTTGGGGTGAAAGCCAGCTGACCCTGAGGAAGATTGTAGAATGAACTTGCATGCAAGGTAGAAATATCCCTACCCGGGGTGGTGTACCATACACTGGGACCTTCATTCTGCACACAGTCAACAGATGGCAATGGCAAAAGGTATAATCTCAAAATTTTGACCATGGGTCTGGTAACGTAGAGATTTAGGGATAAACAATACCTGCTGCTGGCCACTGCTATAGACATTATTCTCCTTTACGTGTGGGGCACCAATATCCTCATTTGTTGTTGAAGTAACAGGAGCTGGGGCAGAACCGGAGGTATAGTTGGCTGGCGAAAGACCGTACGGCCCATAGTTGCCAGGTACTCCAGTGGGAGCAGAGCTTCCTGTATTTGCTCCTTGCTTATACTGTGAAGATGAATATTTGGCAGCTGTCCCAGGTGCAGTTGGATATAAACTACCAGGCTGGGGTTGCTGAGGAAAGGCGCCGTTGCTTAAGAACTGATGAATAGTAGGTGGCGGCTGGACATAGTATGGGGAGAAATAGTGACCATATGGTATGTAGGTAGGAGGATAATGGGGTAGATGAACCCCAGGTGGTTGCCTGTACATAGGATGTGGCTGCTGCGATGCAGGTATGGAGCTCTGCATTACCCCAGCAGCTTGAGTTGCAAGTGGCGGCGGAGATGCCGTGGACCGAACCAAAGGGGCACCGCCCTGCAACTGGATTACATCAAAATTACATCAGACAGGTCGAGAAAGAAGAGTAAAATATATTTTGATGCGATATCCACCAAATGCATACGACATTAACAATTGAGAACTGTTTGCATGACTCTTCTAAATGATAAGGATTTCAGTGAGTTTTGATACTAACTAAAACATCCACCGACTTAAGAACAACACTTGTGTATCAGAAGCAATTTCCACATAAATATATTTATTAAAAGAGCAAACATTGTTTTGACTTTTGCCTGATCTAATTATAGATACATAGGCAACAAAAGTGAAACAAATAATTAAACGAACAAATCACAATTAACTAACAAAATCACAATATTATGCAATGATAAAGATAAACACAACAAAGATATACCTTTAAGACACTCCAGTCTGTAATTAAACCTATCAAGGTCTTGACTTATTCAAAGTTGAAAGTTCACAAACAGCATATATGGAGCAAAAAAGGAAATTATAGAGATTTGGGGCCCAAACCTCTTGAGGATTCTGAGAAGCCTGAGCAGCATTTCCATTATACTTGTTTGCAGCTCCAGCAGCGTGAAAAGGGGAAATGCGGCCATCAAGTTGTGCATAATAGCTTGCTGGGTCAAAAGATTGCGGCACCTGTTCAGCATATCATTGATATTAATGGCTGAGAATGTAAAGACGCACACCAACATCAAAAAGATAAATTGACCGACAAGATGAATTTCACAGTTTGCATGCATGAATGATCAGTGTGAAAATGAACGGACAGATGATACATGAGAACATACAACAAAGCTTGGAAGTCGAGGAGGATCACGAGCGTGAGACTCTGAATTTTCAGAACTTGGAAGCTGGCCGCCCAATATTGGAGGCATGAAACCAAAACCATAGTTTGAAGAAGTTTGGACCAAAGGATGTGGCTGGCTTCCAGGAGCAACCTCTATAATGGGATCATTATAAATAGTTGTAATAGAGGATGAGACTTCAACCTCACCAGATGCAAATTTGTCTGGTCCTTGTGAAGGTGATTGGGGTTCTTCGGGATACTTTGGTTCAGTATCCTCCACATCTGGCAAAGAAGCCTGATTGCTGTAAACCAAAAGGAAAATAAAATATTTCAGAACACTGAACACAGCCACAAGCAGGATATTTCAGGTTAGCACCATGAAAACAAGGAAATTCACGGAATGATGAACATCTGCAACTTAACAAACAAGATGCTACCTGACTGGTGCTATCACTAGAGAGATTTATCAACATAGAATAAGAACATATCTTCAACTGCATAACCAATGCATGAATGTTCATGGATACCACAATCTGAATATGTGAGTTTGCAATAAATTATAGATAGCTACACTGGAAGTATACATAGATTGGAGAAACATTGTTGCCACACCAAAGCATGCCATGGACAACAAAAATGACGGGTGAGGTACAAAGAGAAGTACAAAATTATGAAAGATAAAGGCACCTTAATTCCAGATCCTCCACAGGTTCCTCAATATTCTCAGAGGATTCTGACAGTGATGGACTCTTATCAGATGGAAGACCATTTTGGTTGTCCAGAGTGAAGGAAGCATCAAAACTTCCAAAACAAAACCCAAGTTTTTCAATTTTAGGGACATGTAAATGATTTGGCAAAATCACATGTTGTCTCTCTGAAATTCGTGACTCCTCTAACTTCTTCTGCAGCTCCAGAGTTGTTTCATTTGTAGTGGCGGCAGCAGGAGTAGTCAGCGATTCCAGATGACTTCCAACAGACACTATAGAAACATCTAATAAAGAAGCTGCAGTGGCACCTTGACTAACATTGGGGTTTGTAGATTTTGGTTTCCACTCTTTGCCAGGACCAACTGTGATGCACACAACCACTGTTAGCAGTTCATTGCCCATAATTCACATTCAATAAGATAGATGCTAGATACTATACATGGTCTTGCATATGACACCTAATTCTAATGCGCTGACATTACAAGATTGAATGTATCATCTCATCAAGGACACAATCATGTGTTTCAAAACTTAAAAAATGTATATATCTGCTCAAGGGGAAACTTTCAACCTCAACCAGCAAAAGATAGCCACTAAGAGAAATAATGAAATCACTACTAGTTTGCAAATATGTATACTTCTGAGTTCTGAATAATAGCTCTTTACATTACATACTCAGTTTGGTAACCATCATGCAGTAAAAACTGAACTACATTACAGAACATACCAACTTTTAATATTGTATCATAAAGATGCATACCCTTTTGGGAACCAATCACTTGAGACCGATTGTTGTAATTAGATGAGGGCCTACTACCAGAAGAAACATTAACTGAAGAAGAAGGAGCTTGCGCAGACTCTGAATTTTGACTCTTTCCAACTCTCTTGAGATCACTGGGCATCTTTTGTTCAATGGCAGTTCCAACCTCTGAAGCAGCTACTACAGATCTCAAAATAAAAAGAAATAACATCAGTAACTTCCTATAGCACTTCAACATTGTCTTAATAAATTCCCAAAATGAGTAAATATACGTAAGAACAAACAAAATTAGCATACATATTTCAGGAGAAGTAGATCTGTTCCCAGTAGGTATATCATCAACCATTTGACTAGGGCTTTGCTGGCTTCCCACTTCAAGATGAATGCTACCTACTGCACTAGGGAGTGGATAATCTTGAGAGGGTAAAGGCACTGGATCTGAAGATGAGATGTAAGATCCTGAGGCTGAAGGAATAGATGTAGCATTTTTAGATGACTCCAGTATCTGGTGCTGCTGGATGTTCTTCACCTGAGGAGTACTGAGGTTTTTCACAGAATCAATTGAGGACGAAACCATCAGAGGTTTCTCTGATTTATTGGGGATAGCAGTTGTTGGATTAGCTCTCTGGAGGGTGATCCCAGAAGGACCATTAGACACACCAGTAATCAGGCTGACAAGAAAAACAACAGATCAGCTTCAACAAAGCATTAAGTTGGGGGGCGGGAGTGGGAGGTCTCCCAAAGCATCACATATAGTATGGGCATCATAGATAGCCATTCACCTGGTACCAGAAGAAGTGTCACTCTTTCTAGCATCTTGTGGAGCAGCTATGGGAGCCTTGCTAGTACTTTTCACAGTGAAGTGACTGGCAGAACTTCCCTTTACAGCAGGAGAATTTCTTCCGCCACCAGCATCTGACATGAATGAAAAGATACAAGGAAATGCGAGTGCAGATGTTTAGAAAAGAAATCACAGCAGATGTCACAGTTATGCAAGTACATATATTTTACACCACGGATTCAATACTACATACTATATTCCAATGATCGCAGCAGCTCAAAGCCAGTACTCCCCGAGCAGAGGGGAACATGGTCGTAATTATAATTACAAAAAGAAAATAGCCGAACATGTATAATTCAATTATTAAAGGCACATGCAAAGTGATCCAGTGTGGTAGGGGAATCAAATGCAGGCTTTCTCACCATGAGATACAAATCGCAATGGATAGTTCCCACGACCAGCTCTATTTGGTCTTGTCTGGGTTCCAGGTTTCCACTTCTCTGCAGGCTCCTTATTTTGATTCTGGGAATGTAAAAATAGTCTATTGTGAGATTTTATACTCTTGATCAGACCTTAACTTTTATTGCAAATAGAAGTGATGAACAGTGTTAGTACAATGTTGAGATTCACAACACTATTTCGGGCATTAGGAAATACGATCATGATGAAAAATCAGAACAATCTTACTGTACATAGTAAGAGAGGGATGAAACAAATAATCCTAAGACAGATCAAAACAACAAAGAGAGGGGACCAAATCATTAAACTGAGACAAAGCAGTACCTCATTTCTCCTGTCACGTTTTCTTTTTACTTCATGAAAGGTATCTGTTTAAGAGTATAAAAACAGACATCAGTCTGCTGTTCAGAGAATTGAAAATCATGCGCGCCTTATTAAACATGCATACAAATAACATAGCCCTTCCTTAAAACAAACTTAAAGCAAGTGGCCTACAATTATATTGCTAGCAATTTGGTATTGTTGGACCAATATTAAGTTTACAGAATTGATGCACCATGAATTATTGGGAGTCACAGATATAACTAAATCTTGGACTGCCTTTTATCCACCCACCAAATTCTTACTATAAGAAGCGAATGCCAGACAATTTCAAGAGATTCATACCTCCATTTCAATGAACTTAAAACAGTATTTTCGTCCATCTCTGTCCAAAATACATTGAACCACAAGAAAGCCAAATTTTTAGCAGAGTATACTTAAAGCAGGAAATTTCAATTTTAAACATGGGATATAAAAGAAAATTCGTACTACCACATAAGACAAAGATACGAACAGAAAAAGGAAGAAAAAGGGGGCAGCTGAACAAAAAAATCACCTTTCCCATAACAGAAAAGCTTGCAAGCTTGCTCAGTACAAAAAAATAAGGGAAATCAACACGCAGGCAAGTCAGGCATTACTAAAATGCAACCACAGAAGCAAAAATCCGTAGGTTTCCCTATTCCCACTATTTGAAATCCAAACAACAGAGAACAACACCACAAGCGTGATTACATAGCTGATAGTACGAAACAAAGAAAGAGCAGATCAACAATCAAATCCCCCATTCCCAATGGGGCCGAAAATCAAAATAATAAAATCGAGATCAAACACCAAAGCAGGCATAAAAACCTTACCTGAAAAGAATCAGAAAAAAAGGTGTTTAATGTATTAAAAAAAACAGAGAGAATAAAAAGAGAGAGGAATATTCACCGAGAGTTAGAAGCTTCTGAGTAGTTTCGTTGGGATCCATGGAACATTCCTTGAGCATTGCATAAATCTCATCTTCGGAGTGATTCTGACCAGTAATCTCCTTTATATTATCGATCGTCTTCTTAACGCCGCTGGGAATCGAAACCCTACTTGCACCTCCCTTAACCCCACTGCTCATCTTCTTCTTCCTGAATCCCCAAATACCTCTATGTATATATATCCACCTATATATATGAGTATATAAAAACACTTACTTGTGTTGAAATTCCGCGCAGATTAAGAATAGAAATGTATAAATTGGTAATGCAATGAAGCTCTGTATCGAAAGACCTCCTTCCCTTGTAGAGAGAGAGAGAGGAGAGGGAGAGAGAGGGAGGGCAGTGTGTGTGTATGATTTTTGTAATTTAGGGAAAGAGGAGTTGTGGGAAAGGGTTTTTGTAGAGTGATGATTGGGAAATTAATTATGATTTAAATAAAGTCAGTGTGTAAATATTTATGAAGGCATCAATTTCAAATGCAATTATATTGGCAAATCCGTATTTATTGTTAAGTGGAATTAATGGTTTTCATATTCAATACCACCAAAATGTAGTAATGGGAGTAACAAATTTGATGTAATTATACTCTCCACTTTTATAATTAAGTGGTTTGAACCAATTTAATTAAGTACTACTAGTAGTATTATTCATTTTCACCATTTAAATCGATATAAAATTACATTTGAGGTCAGATATTTTGATAGGATGGATAGGGGTAGATTAACATAAATAATCAAACGAATCCAAAGATTAATTTCCTTGGATTACCATTTATCAATCACTTCATTATCGGATTAGCAAATGAAGATTGAGATTATTAATGACTCGAAAATAATCATATGGAGATTACTATTATAAGCTAACTAAAAAATCAAAATATGTGGCCTTTTTAAACTTTAAACCTACCTAAGAACCCCCATCTTCATATTGTTATACAAATTTGAGAGTTTATTAGAAATTTAGAATCACAAATGTATACTCCTACGTATGATGTCATTTCATCAAATTCCCATTTTCAACAAGCTAAAATAATCAAAATCTTCTTCACTAATTGAAGACTAATGAAGAACATGTCGCCTTCGTTGCACTATAGACCCCTTCAACTTCAAGCCTCCACATCCCACCAAGTATACTTCTTCTTCCATCGAGATCACTAGGCCTCGTCTGAGGTAGCCTCTCGAGCATCGGACAATTGGCCGAAAATTCTTGACAATCATAAGCCTCACTCACCATTTTCGAGCAGTCATGTCAATGTAGATCCAGAAAGGCGCGAATGTTGAGAGGAGAGCGAAATCAATACTCATGGCGTGGATCAAGAGTCAAAATTGAGGTTGAAACACAGATAAAAATGCATAGCAAAATCAAGAACCAAAACACTCACAAATTTGCTTCCTCGAAAATACTGGTAAAATTCCTTCCACACATCACCACCGGATGATACTGACCATCCCTGCAGCCAACGTAACCTGAGGCGTAACAATGCCATAGAGCCAATTAATAGTGATCAGCTTCAAATCATCGCTCAATGTTCATCTATGAATATGCATTTCATAAATTAAGATAGCATTCTGTAAACTCAAGAGTCAAGACAATGCAAATGCATATTTTAGGACGTAAAGGTTTAAATACGACATGAACTATCAACCGGTGTTGAACCATGTTAATGATTTTCTTCGTACACCACACTTTTTCAGGAAAGAGTGTCCTCACCCCGGCAGTTAGCTCTGACTCAAGGAAATTCAAAGGCCATCTCCTGAGCTCCGATTCTTGAACAGGTCTCCAGAGAACAAAGTAAGGAATGGAATGAGTGCATACGCACCTCCAAGGCATGATAGAACAATGAATGGCCAAATTGGAATCTTGCTTTTCGAGCTGCAAAAAGGCGAAAGGGCACCACCATGATTGGCAAAGATTGCTAACCTCAAGCTCTTACAAAAACATCGAAATGTACACATATGGCTTAAAGACAAATCAAAGCATCACGCTAGAGGAACATGTAGAGCTTAACATACTAAAATACTGGCAAAAGATAAGCATAGGTTCTCCTCTTCGAATTTTTGGAAATCATTAAGAGGAAATCACCAAGAAAATTTATGAACACATAGAGCAGAACATAGTTAAACAGCACTAAAACAGTTTATTGAAATTGTTTTTTGGGACATTTCACCCAAACCACCAAGAAAGGCATAAACAGTAACATCACTATACACAAAACATTTCCATTGAAACTCTTTTGTTGGACATTTTCACCAAAAGAGAATCAAAGGTTCTCCTCAGCAACTACTCGCAAACCTCCAAGAAAGTCGAGAAACAGATTTGCCTTCAACAAATATAGTGGATGCAGCATACTATAAACCAAGGGCCATAAACCCATTACATACCAGAAAGCTACCAAGACTTGGTTCATCTCATAGCCATCATCACCTTTCAAATTCAGCAGCTTTTTCACAAAATACATATCTGTGACCTAAAATTAAGCCCAGTTCCACAAAACCACACTACACACAGTCAGATAATCAGATAACTACCGAATTCAAGAATCCAATTTCATCATCACCATAAAAAATATAGAACTGATCGAAGCAACACAAGCTAATCTACCGGTGTCTGATCAGGAGCGAGGAAGAAAGCATAGTACTACAAGAGACTAGCCCAGAAAGCAAACAGCAGAAACGACGTCGTCCAGTCCCTCCCTCTCCTCCTCTCCACTCGGGAGAATCAGAAACAAGAGATGGGTCTTGCGCGGATTGGGCGTTGAACGAGCTCCGGCGCCGCAATTTCGCCGGCTTGAGGGTTAAAGGCTGGATTTTTACGAGCTCAGAGCTGTGGTCCGAGTGGATAGGGATTGATATTGGGGATTTGGGAGGGAGAAATGAAGATTTTGGGAGATGGGATTTGGGTTTGAGTGGCGGGAAAGAGGAGTTGCAGAAAATAATTGATGTGTTTGCTGTTCGTTTTCTCTGGGGGTAGAAAACATTCCAACGGTTGAAGTATTTTTCTAGCTATGTAGTTTTCATAATTGCAATTGAGGCCCTCCAATGTTTCAATGAATTTCAGTAGAGTACATGATAGTTTGATGTTGTACTACCACTACTAGTGTAATTAATGAAAAACAACTTATCAAATGACTTATTATTGATAACATATCAATTCTTTATTTATAAATTATGTTCAAATGGGTGATCAATTTTTCAATTTCAAAAAAAATCAGCAAGCCAATAAGTAGCACATTTTCGTTATGAGATATTGTATTTCTTATTAGAGTACGTACGATATTAAGAAGATCGGTAAGAAAAAAGACATGTTATTTATTAATATATGCACTACTTGGTAGCTTCGCATCGAGCATGAAAGGAACTGAAATCACAAATTATTTTGAACTAGCAAATGCTTCAAAAATATCATCTCAAAAGAAAAACATACTAGAAGAGAGTCATAATTCTATGTCCGAGAGGCCAATGGCGAGAAAGACGAATAAACATTGTTTCTAATGAAACTAAGTGTTGAGAATTGGGCATGTGAAAAAAAGAAAGTAACCAAAATTAGGATTAGGTGATTCCCGATGGACGAATGAGCAAATTTAAAAATAGAAGGCTTTATAAACTGTTAAACTACCAATCAAGAAACAGATAAGCTAGGTAGCTATGGCAGGAGCTTCAAGAATCCTGCAAACGACGTTCCTGCCCACTTTCTCAAAAAACCCATCTCTCCACACCACCAGATCCCACTCCCACGGCTGCTGCGTCCCACCAACCGCCAAAAGAGGCGCCTTTTTCGACCGAATCCGGTGCTCTGTCGCCGCCGCCGCCGGTGAGAACACCGCCATGGCAGGCGTGCCGTGGGGATGCGATGTCGACTCCGTGGAAAACGCGGCGGCGCTGCAGGCGTGGCTGTCGGAGAGCGGGCTGCCGCCGCAGAAGATGGGCATCCAGAAGGTGGAGGTCGGAGAGAGAGGGCTTGTTGCTCTCAAGAATATAAGGAAGGGAGAGAAGCTGCTTTTTGTGCCTCCCTCTCTCTTCATCACTGCTGATTCTGTGAGTTTTATTATACTCCTACTTGTTTTTGTAAGAATGGATTATGTGTTGTTTTTTCATTTTTGTTTGTTTAGTTTTGTTTGGTAGTAGCATTTTTATGTGGTGATTTGCTAGTTGGGTAGATATGGTTATATGGCAGAAGCATTGTTTCTGACTACTTTTATATGGTTTAGATTCTGATTGAGAGTGTCTCAATTCATGTCTTTTACTTCTGATTAATGATTCATATGTCTTCTAACATGCTTTCATTTGATCATTGGATGTCATTTCTGAACAACTTCATGTCTTCCTTAACTCTAGAAACTATTTAGGCGAATTTCGTGCTGATAAGTCCATTGCCCTCTTATCCGTTTCTCTTGTTTTCGTAGAAAATTTAAGATTTGTTAGATCATAATGTCATTGTTAGTGTATCTAATATGTTGTCCCAGTTGGACATTTACAGATATATGTTTCTCTGTTAGTTGTATTTTAGCTGTTGTGTTTAAGAAACTTGTTCAATCAAACAAAATAGGTCTTCCTACTTTGATTACTTTAGTTACTTAACTTGTGGCTGCTTTTGCACCGGAGACGTGGCTTTAGAACTGGAGCTGTCGTGAGGCTGGTGAGGTGCTAAAACAGTACAACGTGCCAGATTGGCCACTGCTTGCAACATACTTGATCAGCGAGGCATGTCTCATGAATTCTTCAAGATGGAGCAACTACATTGCAGCCTTGCCGAGGCAGCCCTATTCACTTCTCTACTGGTAATTACATGCATTAAATCTCCCAAGGCTGCACACGTATTGGGTCTTCGCTCAGTTGGTTTCTCTACAGCTGCTCCGTGTGATTTCAGGACACGTCCGGAGCTAGACAGATATCTTGAAGCCTCACAAATAAGACAACGTGCAATTGAGAGGATCAACGATGTTACTGGAACGTATGGCTTCCTGCATCTACATGTTTCGTACAAAATAGATGTCGTTCAATCTTTTTAAGACCTATCTTAACCTCTTGTGCAGATACATTGACTTAAGGGACAGGATTTTTTCCAAGCATCCTGATTTATTTCCTGCAGAGGTACACATTCCGTTTTCTCTGTCTATGTTTGTGTCCGGCCAACATTCTTGAATCTGCACGCTCCGTTGCTTGTTTGAGTGATTGAAGACATTTTCAGAATTGTTGGTTCTAGGGAGATTTTTGCTGAGAAGTGAGTATCTGTGTAGCATAAAAAGACAGCAACTCCGAAAATCATCTGATGTGAAGTGAAATGTCATCTTGTTTAATTTTGCATTACGTAGTCACAGCTCCATCCTAATATAAAAGGAGATCATGTAATGGTTATGTATTCCACTTGCTTCATTTGGCTGTTGCTATGTGTTATGCAGGTCTTCAACATGGAAAGTTACAGATGGTCATTTGGCATACTTTTTTCTCGCTTGGTATATCTATACTTTCATGCCTTCTTCAAATAGCTTTGTCATTTATCCATCATCTTGAGAGTTCCTGGTTTACATCAGGTTCGTCTACCCTCGATGGATGGAAGGGTTGCTTTGGTTCCTTGGGCAGATATGCTTAACCATAGCTGCGAGGTAAGGCTAATCCGATGTAACACGCTCATCCATTCTTGCTAATTTTTGCGATAAATCTCTAATCTCAATGTTTCGTAACGAACTAGGTAGATACGTTTCTTGATTATGACAGATCATCTCAGGGGGTAGTTTTCACTACAGATAGAGCATATCAGCCAGGTGAGCAGGTACTCGAGCTTCAAGAATCGCGCCATTGTGAAAAAAATAGACCATAAATTTGATGTGAGGTGGTTTATGGTTATGAATTGATGATGCAGGTCTTCATATCATATGGTAAGAAATCCAACGGAGAGCTGTTGCTTTCATATGGATTCGTGCCCCGGGAAGGCACCAACCCTAGCGACTCCGTTGAGCTGTCTCTTTCCATCAGCAAGTCCGACAAGTGCTACAAAGAGAAGGTGGCAGCTCTCAAGAAGCAGGGACTGTCCGCGTGAGTGTGTTTTTCATCAGATGCCTGACTAATCTAAAGCACGAAACGTGCCTCGTGACAGAAATCCATCGTGTTTATTCTAACAGGACGCAGTGTTTTCCTCTACAAATAACCGGCTGGCCATTGGAGCTGATGGCCTATGCCTACCTAGCAGTCAGCCCCCCTAGCATGATCAACCAGTTTGATGAGGTCTTTTGTTGCCTATTTTTCAAAAGATCGGATGTTTTGAAATGTTAGTGACAAGGTTTGTGCAGATGGCTGCTGCAGCGTCAAACAAGACGACATCCAAGAAGGACATCCGGTATGGTGAAATAGAGGAAGACGCGTTGCAGTTCATACTCGATGCTTGTGAGGCCAGCATATCTAAGTACTCCAAGTTCCTTCAGGTTAGTTGAGTCCAGAGCCGCGATTTCTGTTGTTGAATGAACGAATGTGTGAGCTGATATGTTGTGGTGGTCGACAGACGAGTGGATCAATGGATTTGGACGTGACAAACCCGAAGCTTCTCAACAGGAAAGTGTTCCTGAAGCAGCTTGCTGTTGATCTGTGTACCAGTGAGCGGAGGATGCTGTTTCGTGCACAATATGTAAGCGTAGCCGATGTTTTTATACGACAAAAAGAAAGAAAGAAAGGAACAGATGATGATGTTTTTGCTTTCTTGATCTGTTTTGTGGCATGAGGTTGTTTGATGTGATGAACTGTTTGATGGGTTGCCAACAGATACTGAGACGGCGGCTGAGAGATATCAGGAGCGGCGAGTTGAAGGCGCTGAGGCTGTTCGACGGCTTGAGGAAGCTCTTCAAGTGACGTTTTGGCTGCTTCTTGGTTTACATTTGACTAAAAGGTTGCTTGAGGATTGCATTGTGCTTTTGAATTTGATATCTTGTGGTAGGTTAAAAAACTTGAGGTTTTTGGACCTAAAAAAAATGTATCAAAATCACTAAGTCAAGTGTTGATGTTATTTTGTCATTTTGGTTATCGATCATTTGCTATCGCACGCGTGGCCGGATATATCGGTCTGACGGTTCCGGCCAGGAACTGCATTGTACCGATAGTTGGGCCGGTTAGGTTTGTTGGCCTTGACAAACACATTGAGGCTCAGCCCATGAACATTGCGCATATGAAGAATTTAGGCCCAAACCAGTGATCATAACCAACCTAAAACTCGATTCTTTACGATAATATGCATATTATTCCAACCGGGCTGAGCTAGTAGGTCAAAACGGGTAATTTTGGCCCAACCCATTTCAAAATTCGGAAGGTTCGTTAGTTAGTTAGTTAGATCCTCCTTTGGATTATGACACATCTAGTCTCAAATGCATATAATGGAATGTAGTCAAATACAAATTCTAAATATCGTACAAATTTAAAACTATGATTTGGAGCATTAGAAAATGTCAATGGATGATAAAATAACATCAACAGAAAAATTGATTAATCTCATTGTATAATTGATTAATTAGTAAAAGAGAAAAGGACGAGAAATTATTTATTTAAAATAATTAAAAGAGCCATTTTAAACCGAGGCGTCGTATCTCTCTTTGTCCCCACTCTCACACACTACACACACAGAGCTGAGGACGTCGACTGCGAAACCTTTCTCCGCTGAGACTCCGGCGCTCCATCTCAAATTCGAGGTTGCTATTCTGTTATTTGTCATCCTTTTCATTTATTCCTCTTTAATGGAATGCGAATTAGGTGTTTGATAAAATGTCTGACTGAACCCTACATTGTGATTTTATTAGGACTGTTGATGTGAATACCTATTTCGCACCATCGAAAATGTGGCAGCGGCTCCGTAATGGCTGGTTAGAGATTCTGAACATTCAGAAGTTCAGGAGAATCGTGTCTTACACTGGCTTTTTCTGTTTTTCTACGCTGATCAACTTTGCTTACACCAACAATACGTCAGTATTTATTTCCTTGTTCTGTTTTGGTTGATAATTTGGAAGTTAGGAGTTGAAAACCGTTGTCTTTAGCAGCTATTGGAGCTCAATTCTATGTTTAGCATAGCTGCCATTCTGATCTTGGACCAAGGTGTTTCAGTTTATGCTTATTTGACTTTGATTTAGGTTTCATTATTGTAGTGTGAAGAGTTGGTTACTGGTAATACTGATGTGATTATGTAAAGGGTTAAGTTAATTTTAAAATGGAAGAGATGGTTGTGGAAATTTTGCTCAAGCTCTTCTGCACTTGTTTTTTTCATTTCTTCAACGTTTTAATTAAGTTCTGATTGTGAGAGTGAAATTCTATCAAGAAAAGAAGCAAAATTGGTGTAATTCGTTTTTTACTTCCTTTCTTCTTTGGTGTACTATTTATCAAACTTCTTATGTATATGTCTAATTAGGACAAGAGCTGGACACTCGAGGGCTGATCAGTTCTATGCATCTTATCCAGCTGGCACTGAGCTTCTTACCGATACTGGGAAGGTACGTCCACTCAGGTTATAAGAAGAAAAATAGGATTTTTTCTTTTTCAGTTTTGGTCTTGGGTGAAGGAAGTGGGTGTTTGAACTTTGCAGTACTGTTTTCTAGTATTGAGAAACGGAATTATGTAGCTTAAACTCAAGGCCACATCAGTGTCTCGAGAAACAGTTTGGCTGTTTTAAGTTCATGTGATATATGTATATTGTGTTGTGCTCCTGTGATTACAGTATCTCAGTTTTATGTATCTGATATTCTGTACACTGAATAGTATACTGCGCTTCACTTGGATATTGAGATTTAATTTAAGTTTGGCTAATAGAGCTTTTGATGTGTTTTTAGTTGTATAAAGCTGCACTCGGCAATTGCTTTGAAATAGAGGAGTGGGGGCCAATTGAATGGAGCATTTTGGCTAAACATTTTGAACGGCAAGGGAAATCACCATATGCTTACCATTCAGTAAGTTGATACCTTGCCTCTTTCTACTTGTTTATATATTTGTGTCGTCTGCTTCTGCTTGTGGTGCATACGACCATTAAAACAGATATCCATTAGTTAAATTTAAGAGGATAGATGGTTTTATGCAATTTTTTTAAGACTCTTTGATATTGTTGTTCCTCCCCAACTCCACTTCAAATGAATCATTTTGCTTTTTGTAACTTGGTGAACAAAAGCAGAAATGAAAGTTCAAATTTCCAATAATTTTGTGGAACAGATGCTGCTTCTTTGATTAAATATTGAGTTTCCTTTTTTCTTGCAATGTTCCAGCAATATATGGCACATCTGGCCTCCCTCGGGCAACTGGATGGAAGCGGCTAGCTGAAGGATGATGACGTATCCAATATGATGATCTCAGGATCATATCTGAGTACATATGAAGTTGTTTGAGACGCATAGCTACACAAGCCACTGAGAACACTACACTCAGAGTGTGCCTTAGGGTTGTTACTGCCCTACGTAACTACGTATTCTATTCCTAAAACCGAGTAGTAAAAGTGCAGCCTTATACTTGAGTTAGATTTGTAGTCCTCTTCACCTAATGGTAGATCGATCAGTTTCGTGACTTTAATTTAAATTTGTGGAGACTTGCATTGGATTATTTGGTTATGAATAAATGGATTAAGTTTGGATAATTTATGCTTCTCCCAAACGAATTGAATCTCTGAAATAGAAAAATACTATAGTTACTCTTGTAATTATTTGGTAAGTATACCAAAAAATGTAACATAATTACTGAGATTTGTGCATAGAGATCCCAAAGGAGGCTAACATAAAAACTTCAGCTTTGGGGGCTCAAGCCCACCCTAGTCCCGAGGGCAGTGTACAACGCGATTTTGAGCCATTAGATCTCACAGGAGCTAGTTCTTTCCTCCTCAGATGGCTTTTAGCACACAAGTTTGGGACGTCTAGATCTGAAACTCGCACGTTGCAGATGCCTGAGGGGATTCGCTTCGAGGGTGGATCTTTTCGTATTAGTATATCTGATATTTTGATTCATCAGACATCAATACATTATAATGTCCATCTGACATTATCGATTTACAGCATAAATTGATGAAATAAATTACGAAATATGTTTATTTATTAAGATAAAAGGTACACACCAATATAAGTCAGAAACACACTCACATGTACTACTATCTAACTTAAATTCATTGGCTCAACAAAGATAGACAACACACAGAAAAAACTCTCAAGGATTTTGATCTAAAACTGAAAGATGGTACAGATTAATCTACTTCCCTCTGCTTTCTCCATCTCTTCAATGGTGCTAGAAACCAGGCATAGCTGCTTCTGCTGCCAGTCACATCGTCCGCAACGAAATCTGCAATGTAAACGAATGTTGGTCGACTTTACAATCAGACATCTTTAGCCATACAACAACTGCAATTAACGTATCAACGCAAAAGCTTGGGTCAAAGGGTACTCATATCCAGATTTTCACCCGATTAAACAGTCTGACACAACACTCCTCCCCCCTATGGCCTTGTGAATGTAAATTGAACTTGAAAACGAACCCAAGACTGATTTTTTTTCAAGGTGCGATGAAAATAAGATTGGAGAAATCAACTAGGGGCAACATTTCACCTCCAAGGCCTAAAGGGAGTTCGATGGCTAGCTTTTTCAGTCGTTCAAAGCTACCATTGAAACATGACCAAGTGATGCAAATTTGAGCCAAGGCTTACCACAAACTGGGGAGGATTACACGAGTTCTAAGACGAGGGCCGAGGCGCCTCCTCCTCCATTGCAAACACCACCAACACCATACTTTCCGTTCTTTTGCCTCAAAACCTGAAATGACACGATTCGAAAATCAATGAAAACTGATTTCAACTCAGAAACGAATCAACCAAGATGCACAAAATCTCCATGCTGAATGATCCATGAGGAATTTGTTTTGAATCGAAAGATTAGTTGAGAGAGGATAACATACCCCCAAAAGAGTGACCAAGATACGAGCACCACTGCAACCAAGAGGATGCCCCAGAGACACAGCTCCACCATTTACGTTAACTCTTTCCTGCAAATAATATATACATATAAAACTTTAGAACAATGTAATATTTCTATCAAAACCACATACAGGTAATGGAGTGTAAACATCTTTACTTTTATTATATTGTTTTATTTAGTAAATTTAAAGGTTAGAACTCACCGGACTAAGATCCAATAGCTTCTGATTTGCAAGAGCCACAACTGCAAAAGCTTCATTGATTTCGTAATAGTCTACTTTAGATGCTTCTATACCAGCATTCTTGAGTGCTTTGGGGATTGCTAGAGCTGGGGCAGTCGTAAACAGTTCCGGGGCCTGAAACAATACAATGTAAACTCAGCAGTCACAAACTGATGAGCACGCAGGAGACGAGATGGTTCAAGATTCACAAAGAGGACGTATAAGCACACATACATGAGCGGCATCAGCATATCCAGAGATCTTAGCAATGACTGTAAGCCCGAGTTCAAGAGCTTTCTGTCCACTTACTAAAACAAGAGCCGCGGCACCATCACTGAAAAACCAGATCAAATTCATTACTTAATTGATAAATTAAGTTTCAAGGAAATTTGCCCATATTTAGTGCAATTCTACGGAGTCATGTAACTAAGATCAACTGTAAAGGACAAAAGGGAATGTACAGGACGTACCTTATGCTAGAAGCGTTTCCAGCTGTGACAGTTCCGCCTGTTTCCTTGAAACTCGGCCTTAGCTTTCTCAATTTTGCAGCATCAAACTGACCAGAGAAAAAGAAGTCAATAATGAAAATTCATATATATTTTACTTATGGAGATATATCATGGCCTAATGAGATTAACATTGCAATGTTTAATGCATCTAGACTGTTGGAATACTGACTTATGCTAAAAACAACAAATTTCTGGTAGTATATTTTTAGGTTTCACCTTTCCAAGACCTTCGTCCTTGTCAACAATGGTGGATGGTCGTCCTCTCCCACCGGAAACTTCAACCTGAATCCACAAAAAGGACATTTATAAAGCAACAACTTAAAAAATGAACTGCATCTATAGGTCAATATCCAGTTATCTTACTGGAGTAATCTCCCAAGCAAAGGAATTGGCATCTTGAGCAGCAATTCCACGCTCGAAACTTTGGACTGCGAAGTCGTCCTGCGCAAAATAAGCAGTGTTATAAACATAATACCAATAGCAATTGGCTGCAAATTTGGGAAATCAAATTAATAAAATATTTCCTTTAGAATGCAAAAACTTGCAGTGGAAGTGAATTTTGGATAATAAAATTTGTGGAGTTGAAGCAACAAAGAAAAACCTGCTGCTCTCTTGTAATGCTATGGTGCTCAGCACATAATTCAGCGCACACACCCATGCCAACATCGTTGTAAACATCCCAGAGTCCATCTTTCAGCATTCCATCAACAAGAGAGTCGTGCCCAAGTCGAGATCCTTTCCTAGAATATGGCAAGATAAAATGAATAAGTGGCTTATTAGCATGGCAGTATTTCTCGTTTTAACCAACACTGTTCCATAGAATAAGACTATCAATATTTATTTCCTTAATGTGAAGTGAATACCAACCTTGCCTCTGCGATGTATTTTGGGGCATTTGACATGCTTTCCATGCCACCGGCCACTACAACGTCATTGAGCCCCAACTGGATGCTTTGTGCTGCTAGCATGGTTGCTGCCATGCAAACAGAGAATATTTAATGTCACGAGACTCTCGACCAAAACAGAATACTACCAATTGAGTGATACATTGAAACACAATCAAAACTCTTTAGGAGATTATCGTATCTCAGATGCTATGAAACTGACCTTTCATTCCAGAGGCACAAACTTTGTTGATGGTTGTACAGACTACTGAATTTGGGATTCCGGCACCCAATGCTGCCTGGCGGGCAGGAGCCTGTCCTAAGTTTGCGCTAAGTACATTTCCGAAGAAAACTTCTTGTACAAGTGATGGATCGATATTTGCTCTCTTCAAAGCACCTGAAAGTTGGTGGTAGGTAGAAGTAATAGATTTTAAACACCCATAAACTCTGACATTGAAAGATGCTATTTAATCTGGTTGTCGTCTTACTCTGAATAGCTACAGATCCGAGCTTTGTTGCCGGAACTGATGAAAGTGAGCCAAGAAAACCACCCATAGGTGTCCGAGCAACACCCACGATGCAAACATCTACGTTACAGAAAAGGCAAGACAGAAAGCTTTTGTCATGAGAGTAGTGTCAGACAAATGTGCAAGAGCACATCAAATACCAACAAAAAAAGAAGATGCTTTAAGGTTTTGAACTATAAAGGTCCATAAAACAGAAAAGAGAAGCTTTTTGAGCAAGGAAGGGAATGCTATACAAGAACAAGATCAGTTACAAAGTACTAATATTAATATGCAGCAGAATGCAGATACAAATAAAGCAAAGGAAATAACACTAATACATATCTAACTCGAGAAACAATCCATACTATACATGTCTACATAATTATTTTAAAGCACTCTCTAAACACGTAGTATAATGGAATTCTTCATGTCATAGAGCACTCTCTAAACTCAGTGTGAGATACTTCAAGCTTAATTAATGACTGAATATTGGTAAGTAAAAGCACCCCAAGATTCGACAAAAAGCGCTAACAAACAGAGATGGAAGCAAAATCTAGCATTAGCATGCATTGCAGCTAGTTGATGTTGATGCATACAAAAAGGTACCTTTTGGATTGATTGAAGCAGCTTCTGGTGCCATGATCAACCTTGAGCAAAATTAAGCCTGTTATAAACGAAATTCATCGAGATTAAATGCAAAATTGACACAAATCAAAGAGCGTGAAGCTGCAGAGGTAAAAAACACAATCTTGTGCATGATCCTCAAATTTCTAAAAGATGTTGTTTTTTTATCTCTTCACAGAAGAAGCATGTTGTTAGCTGTTAGGTAATCAACAATCCAACCTATTCTTCAAAAGCAGTCAATCAAGAAATAGTAAACAACAATTCAAATAACCAGAGTCACTAAAAGCCAGCTGATCTAGTCTGATTTCTCTTCACACACACACACATACACACAGAATAACACGTATAGATCTCCAACAGAGTAAACAAACGAACAGCTTCAAAAAACACATGAATGGTTCGAGAATTAGATCTAACCAAAAACAAGAAATCAAAAGGGAAAACAGCCACTGAGAAATTTGCAAGAAACATAAAAGGCCATTTTGAAGAAAATCTGATCCCAGATAAGAAAAAACACTAAAATCATACACATTTAGAGAAACAAATATTTACCTGAAGAATGGAGCAGCCAAAAAGGAGTGTAAGCGATAATGGAACTCCAGCAAAGCTCGTTGTCGCCTATATATAGAGAAGGAGTGGGTTGGTGGGTACTGCGTGTAGTGTGTGAGCTGGTGGAGTTTGAATAGTGACTCAGTTAACCGGCTTTCTTGACTCCACACTCAAACAATCGCCATTTTTTATATTCCTTCAAATTATTACTCCTCTAATTATAGATTTTAGGATAAAGATTGGATCTTTGTTTCAAATGTTTAGAGGCCAATTTGTGAATTGGGAATTTTGTATTCCTAAATGGGATTTTTTTTTTCTTATTTATATGAATATCATATGTATTTGCAGGCAATCAATAACAATTAATAGCTGTATATTTAGATAAATAAGTATTTATAAAAGCATCTTTGATGTGATTAAGTGAGATATGGTTGAGAGTCTCATACTACTATATAGTTATATGAGATTATATTACTACTATGTCATAATCGAAATCATAGTATGTATAGTAAGAGTCATAATAACCATAAATATTGAAAGGAACAATATTATACTTAGTAGTACTTAAACTGTTGGGATTTGATATATGGAATGACTATTGGAAAAGTCAGTGGAAATGTGTGCCTCGAAAAGTTTTGCATAGTTTTTATCTACTTGCATTTACTTAATTAAATTTTAATAAAGCCTAGTTTATTGACCTAATCAATTAGGAGTACTAGTATTTTATTGTATCATCCCACCTCTACCGCATTCATATGACTTTTTAAGTGATTAAGTAAATTTTTTATCATTTTTGTAACTACTCCGAATAGTCGATATCAAAATAAGTGGAGTATGTTTTGTTCTGCTATAAGTATATTCATACATAATTAACCAAGGCAGTGAACTAAACACCAAATGGTTATAATTACTATAGCTTTTTAGTCAGTAAAATATAAACAAAACTTACAATAAGATTGAAATTCAATTCCCTCTTAACTCTTGTTGGCAAAAATATGATGGAAGTGCTCTTTCTTTAACAGCATTAAGAATAAAATTAATTTAATGTGCATGCAATATATACATGACAGAAGTTAAACATTATATTTATTGAAAATACAAACACAAAGTTTAATCTGTTGAAGAGGATAATAGCTCAATACTCCTAAATCAGTATAAATTAATACACACGTGTTAAAAAATAAAATTATTGCACATGTTCGGTAAATAATTTCATTAACAAATAACTAATTGTCTTCAACCAAAGTCCACTATGTTATGCTATGCAATTAATGGGCATTAATTATAACATGTGCGCATTTAAAATGATATATAGCGTAGTAAAAAAACAAAAGAAATAAAGACCAATTATATAAAATATATTTTAAAAGACTAAGCTACGAATCAATTAACCAAAAATTAATCAGCCCATCTTAATACGGCAGAATGCAGATTGGATCAATCAATTTACTACTTCTAACAAAGCTTAGTAATCATCGATCCAATATAAAAAAATAAAAAGAAATCAATCGAATATAGACACGTGATTTTTAAATCATACCAACCCAACTTTATATTACTATTATTATCCTTAAATTGTAGTTGTACAAATAAATAGGAAATACAACCGTGGAAAATATATTACTCCTACTATTTGCTATTTATGAAATTATGAACATATTATATGTTCATCTAGTACCGATCGAAAAAAATGATTTTGTGAGCCTTAAAAATTTAGTACTAGTACATTATTACTGTGATTTTTTATTTCTATTTTAGAAAGTACGATAGATGAAACAAAAAAAATCATGAAATTATATCCACCAAAATAACAGGACAATTGAATTATTATTGCCTATTTCATTTCTTATAAAACAATTATTCATCGTATTTCATAATACTAGAATACTCGTGTCATATAGTAATAGGGAGTAATAAAATAGATTTAACTAAAGACTGGAATCTATACATATATAAAAGCCGAGTTTTGGACAATATTTTGAATATGTATAAATTTTGGGAATAATTATGAATATTACTTAATAAGTTATGTTTATAATTTATGTAGCCAAGTGAAATGTTAATGTCATTAAATGTATAACTATATACTATGTAGTCAAACGAAGGATGTTAATGCCATTAATTTGGTATAACTATAAATTAATATCCACTAAACTATAAATTAATGTCGGCTAAAAGTATATGAATCATTTAGCTATTTTTTTTGAACAATATGTCATTTGCCATAATTTATTAAGGAGGCGGCAACAGATTTATATACTATGTAGTCAAATGGAGGATGTTAATGCCATTAATTTGGTATAATTATAAATCAATATCCACTAAATTATAAATTAATGTCGAGTAAAAGTATCTGAATCCTTTAGCTATATTTTTGAACAATATGTCATTTGCCATAATTTATAAAAGGAACGGCAATAGATTTCATACAAAAAGAGCACCTAAGTCAACGAAATGGCAAAAGTTGTAATGTAGGGTAACAATATGTCATTTGCCATAATTTATAAAAGAAACGACAACAAATTTCATGCAAAAAGAGCACCTAAGTCAACGAAATGGCAAAAGTTGTAATGTAGGGTATGTAGTTGGTTTTTGTTTGAAATTATTACATGTAGATGGTGAAAAATTGGCTTATGGAATAGATTGCGCCGGTGCAGGACAAGAAAGGTGCAGGAGATGATAACTGGTGATGAAGAAGGGCACCCGAGCTAGATGGAGGCGGATAAAAGATATCGGGATAAATGATAAGATAGAGATGTATTGGAGTACAAAGAGAAGTCGGAGGGTAATGTTTTAATATGAATAAGTTACTATACCTAATAAATTGTTTGTTAGGAATACATTTTTTAATTAGTTGACCCAATTATATAGGTGAAGGGTTTACTTTTATGAGACATATATGATATAACAAATTCTTATGGATTTATGTGATGACTTGGATTAATGTGATGAATTTATTATTTAATTTAATAAATTACTCTCTTCGTCCGCCATTAAATGTCTCATATTTGACCGACACGGGTTTTAAGAAATTGTTTGACTTTATGAAGTAAAATGGGTAGAAAAGTTGGTGGAATGTGAGACTTATTTTTATATATTGGTTTTGTAATAAAATGTGAGTTAAATGAGTTAGTGGAATGTAGGGTACACCTACCAATTATGGAAAAAGAGAAATGAGACATTTATTGGCAGACGGACGAAAAAGGAAAAATGAGACATTTAATAGCGGACAGACGGAGTAGATCTTTGAGATTGATAAAATATGAAGGTAGATTATATTTATTATATTTTTCTATGACAATGGCTTCCATATTTTGAACATTATAAATTGTATATTAATAATTTCATATTTATTGTGTTAGACATTAAATTTTACTATTTATTGTTTAAATAATATTGTTCTTTTTATATCCAAAAATGTTTTAATCAATATATGTATTTTTGTTGTTTTAATACTAATTGCATAATTGATTTTAACATTTTACTTAAATTACTCTAGATTGACATTATAGTTATTAGTTGTGATTAATTTTACTATATTATAATTTTATTTTATACTTAATTATTGCTATATTCATACATCTATTTAATAAAAAAAATTATAGGAGTATTAAATATACAAATTGTAACTTGCGGAAGTACAATTGTATATGAAATTGAGAAAACCATCTTAAACCTACTTCCCACATCTTTTATTTATTTTTCGAAAAAAATGATCAATAAAGATTGCCTATTAATTTTCGTGATGATCTGAATTCCTAACCTATTGAATTGAGAAAAAATGTTTTGTCAACTGAGTAGTGTTTCATCGTCTTCTTATTTTAGTATTTTTATTGTACGGAATGTGTTCAAATAAATAATAAGCCTGATTTTTGTAATTAAAATTTGAAGATAATTTATAATAGAAATATTTAGGAATAAATAGAATATATAAGAAAAAAGTAGAGAATTCTAGAAGAGAAAAAAAGTAGGATGAAAACTTTAGAACAAATACATATGCAGTCTATATATATGCCTATTGTAAATATTTTGTAGATGTTAAGTTTTTCGCAAGTTTAGTTTTTTAGTTTTCAAATTCGAGTGATGATAAAGTGATATATTAAATTAGTTTTCGTAAAATTAATTGAACCGTGCATCACACGGGAGTAGATACTAGTATTTATAAAATCGCCAATCCTGATCTAATTCCTTTATATTGATATAAATATCTGAATGCCTACTAAACAATTACTGAATTAAACTGACAATTTACAATTCAAAAAACAACTACAATAATTAAATCATGCAACATTGACCAACCAAAAGAATGTTATAAATCATCATCCAGCACAACTATTCATCTATTTGTATGAATCTAACAATATGTATGAAAAGTATATGTAAGTATAATTTCTCGAAAGCGACTTTACAATAAATTTTGTATTCTAAGGATGGATCAAAACATCATATCATTTTCTCAAATTTGTCAAGCTTTTTCACCCTTTGCATAGATGTGATGAGCAGAGTGAGGAAAACACCTACATTTCAAAGAATCATTCATAAACAGATGAACTCATTGAGCAAAACAGAGGTTTCATGGCTCTTGAGACCTCACCTGCAACGACGAAAGATCCATTTGCTATAGCTTCACTGCCTTGATTGACGAAAGTGACGCCAAGGTTCAAGAAGGTGCCTCCACAGACAGTGTACATAGTTGCCATTTGCAGTATGGTTGCTTTCCGAGCTGCTCTCTCCGACTGCAAAGGTTCACTATTCGTGTCAAAACACAGAAACGAGCCCAAGTTGGTTCGTCCCTACACAAAGAGGGAGAGAGATAATAACCTCCAGTACTCGGACTCTGAGCTTCAAATCTCCGGATTCAAGCTGTTTCACGATGTCTTCTATGCGTTGGATCCGGTAAGGCATGGAGATCGTCGTTGATCTTGCCTGGACCAGTACAAAAGTTGAAATTTTTGGAAAAGAAATCAGAGTGTTTTGAGTATTTTCCTTTACAAGTGAGACATGAAGGAAGTTTCATACATCATCAGCTTGTTTCCTTATTTCTTGAACGAGCCGTGGTCCAGTTGGGCGTTGCTGTCTCAAGTCTAGGAGCTCCTGCACAAGTTATACATACTGTATGAATGATCTTGACGCGTTTTTTACACAGTTGAGGAGATCAGCAGAAGTAACGAACCTGAGCGTATGGTGCAGCAATCTTTGGGAAGGAAAATTCCGGATTCAGAGTGTATCCAATGCCTGCAGCAGAATGAATCTCTGTTAACCAAGTGAAATGTTCAAGAAATCACGAAGCTCATGCTCAAACTTTAAGTTCTTGCAACTTTGGGCGTATCAAGCTCCACACGAGCAAGATAAGTAGTCGTTTATCTGAAAAAAAGCTCTCAATAGTCGTGGCTAGCTTGTTACAAGCCAGTTTTCGCCTTTTTCTTCCTATTCAAGAGCACAAGCACTTACCTTCGAGTGTTGAAAACGCTCTCAGCACGAACGTGAAGGTGGAGGGAAACCGGAAGGGCTGGTCCGTTGCTATTGCAAATAGATCCTGCGAAAGAGAAACAAGAATCTTGAGCAACAATATGATCTTATTTATTCCTCCCTACTGCTCCCCCAATGCTAGAGTTATCTGTCAATTTTCTCTATAAAAGTAGACATCATGCTAAAATTGGCAAAATTTCTGTGTGTATGTAGCAATTATTGGTAAAAGAAAGAAGAAGAATACTTTTTTTTAAGTGATGGATTAGGAAAAAAGAAACATACCTCACCAATTGCAGAAAGAGTTTGCTGCTGATCTGGTCTTTGATTCAACAAATTATCCAAGAAGAACTGTACTGTTTTCCTGACCTAAATCCACATATTGTTTTCATGAAAATGTGATAATCAGAAACGCCAACGTACTCGGTTTTCCTATTTGACATAAATCAACTACTTGCTTTAAATAGCATACCGATGTCATGTCTCCCGTGGGCTGAAGTGCACCAAGATCTATGAGACCTTGCATCACCTGCACGGACATGTTACACAAAAATCCCATTTTGCACGACAGTAGGTAAATGATCTAGCAAGAAACGAACCTTTTTTGCATCCTTCTCATAAACGGAATAGAAAAGATCCAACAGCCGCTCCCTTGTGAAGCTCTTGATCTCTCCCATCATGCCAAAGTCATAGTATATGAGGGCTTCATCGACATCAATGGCAAGATTTCCCGGGTGCGGATCAGCATGAAAGAAACCAGTCTTTAGTATCTGAAATGGTTGCCACAATGCAGGGAGTTATGCAGAGAGTTGAAAAGGAAAAAAAGAGGAAAAATAGAAAATTGGCAGCAAGAGGATTACTTGAATCAAGTAGGCTTCAATAGCACGCGAAGAAATTCTAGATCGACTGTAACCACGCCCGTCTATCAGATCCACCTGATTTATCTTAATTCCTGATTGAAATGATGAAATTTCAACACACATATATGTGATTGAGGTGACATGGATTTTTAAAGGGATGTATGAATGTAAAATGAGAGTAATATACCAGGAACATACTCCAATGTTAGCACTTTCATTGCTGTATAATCCCAGTACACCATCTGGAACGAGCAAGAACGATATCCTCAATGAACAACATAACGAACATTGAGACACATTCGAGGAAAAAGATTGGTTTTTTCAAGGCAATTGACCAAAAATTACTAAAAATGGCAATGAAATATGAAGTGATTGTATGAATAATATAGCAAAGCTAAGAAAGGAGGAAACATACAGGAACTCGGACCCACTTTATATTTCTAAAGTCACGACGAAATCTATCAGCATTCTTTCCTTCATTAACATAATCGATTTCCTCATACAAGATCCTGAAATTACCGAGAATCAATGAAACAAACATGCCATATTTGGTAGTAAACTTATAGTACGTTTTTTTGTGTAGCTTACTTTGCACATTCTTCGTATATTCCGACCCAATCCCTTGTCGGGCCACCAAGAGTTTCACTCTTTTGGAAGTACTCAGCAATTAGCTTTAGATTTTCTGAAGAACGAGAGTGTTACAGATCATGACATAAAGCAGTAGCAAAGCTACTTTATCTGAAATTATTGAGTAGCTAGCACTCACTAAGATCAATATCGAAGAGCTTCTTTAGTCCCGGTCTTTGGACTTTTACCACCACCGTCTCTCCGTTATGCAAGATAGCTCTGTGCACCTATCAAGATTTCCAAAAGACAATCAGCACGGCATGTGAAAATGAGTAATTTTTTTGAAATTATTTTATTTTGTAGTTATGTATTGGCACTATATGAACAGAAATTCCCTTCAACCCTATTCGTTGCCACCAAACTGCTTCGTTTCACTTCTAGTGTAGACATAAATCGAGAGAAGAGAGGAAAATGTAAAGCAAACACCTGACCAAGGCTAGCAGCAGCTATTGGGAGGTCTTCAAACTCCTTGTATAACATATAAAGAGGAGCACCCAATTCCTTTTCTATGAAGCTCTTTGCTTTGCTTGGTGAAAATGCCGGTACTCTATCCTGAATCACGAGCCAGATAAATTCAACATGCTCAATCGTGAGGAGAGATATGAACTTGTAAATGGTACCTGCAGCTTAGCAAGCTCATCAACAAATTCTTTTGGAAACAGATCAGATCTCGTTGAGGATAATTGGCCAAGCTTGATGAAAGTCGGGCCAAGTTGCAGCACACATTCCCTTAACCACGAGGCAGTTTTTCGTCTCCTCTCCACCTGTGCTTATACATATATGCATCATGAATCCAATCTGATTACTAGAAAATGATGATGTTATATGTTAACCAATCAACCAACTCCACCTGCTTATCCTCGGAGAAGCCTCCAATGTAAGTCCACTTGGCATTGTCCAAGTAAACACGCGCACGAAGGGAAAGAACAAAGGACCACACATCTATACTCCTCTGGACAGAGTTATAGTTCTCATTTGCCCAACTGAAGCCTTCATCTGAAGGTAACACTTTCAGCCCTTCAATAGGCGGAAGCACGCTGGTTCTTGATGTTTTTGGGGGACTCTTCACGAGCTTCCCACCATTAACATTCCTCGTAGAGCCATTCACACCCTGTGATGGACTAACAGACACTGATTTTGCCTTCATGACCTCAGTCGTTGGCACCATTTTAGTTGCTCGCCCGTTTGTACCAACTTTTGTGGATAACTCTGTCTGCTGCATAGAGACCTGCAACCTACCGAGCTTTCGGGTTTTGGCAAGGGCGTACACATCTTTGTCAAATCTTGAGAGGTCATGGTTTGATATGTTTCCTGAGAAACTAATATCATCTCCTAATCTTCCTTGATTTGTTCGGTCCCCTACGCGGCAACCACAGCTAAAGGAAGCTAGAATTGCAGCCATTTATGGTTTAATGCCTAAAACAAGGCAAAATATTTGATCAATCACTCAAACAAAGTAACCACAAACAATATTTAGTCTAGAATGCCTAAAACAGAATACACTAAGCAAATAAGTGCTTCAAGTTGCAACACAAAATGCCCTGATAACAACCAAGGCAAAGCAAAACAGTCCCAAATTTTCTTCATGTGAGGCACAATCAACATTTGATCATCAATAGCAAGAACTCTACAAATACAGTACAACAACATGTGTAAACTATAATAAATGATAAAAACAATTACTACAGCTCAAAGGGTGTCTAAATTCATCACTGAATCAAGCAAAAATACCCAATTCTAATCAAAGGCATCATTAAAAATCCAACCTTTTTCAGCATAAACCAATAAATGGAAGAAATTACAGGTCGCAGCTCAAAATTATTGAAAGAAAGAAAAATGAAGGGATCACGCAATCTCCAGAAGTTTGCACTACGTTTTGGTTTGAAAGAGCAACCACTACCAAAATGTTGGACTCATATTGCGTTTGTGGGCTCTTCATTGGTCGGAATTGCATCTGACGTGTTGTGTTTTACTCCTCATAGTGAAAATCCAAACCATGATTGATGCATAGATTCTTTACGTTATTTATGAATTTTAAGCCTTGAAAATACCCAATTCTTAATTTTTTTCGTCAGTATTTTCTGTCACTCAATTCTTGATTTTGGTTGGACCAGCATTTTTGGTGAATAACGACTTTTATGAATAAATTTTAGTACTAGTATCAACTAATTTTGTTTTATACTACTCTATTTCTTGTATTAAAACCAATGTAATAATAGTATAAAATAATTATACGAATTGTATAACATCATATAAAATTATTAAAATTCTCATAAATACTATAAATATATGTTTCTCCTTCCATCAATAAATTGATTCCAGCATTGTTACTGAGTGTGTATTATATACTCCATTTATTTATATTAATGAGAAACATATACTTCCTCCGGTCTTTATTAGATGTTTCATATTCGACCAGTGCAATTTTAAGAAGTTATTTTAACTTTACGAAGTAAAGTGGACGTAAAAACTTAGTGAAATATTAACCATAGTGATTATAAGTAAATGGATTAGTAAAATGGATGGAAAAAATTAGCGAAATATTAACTATAGTGATTATAAGTAAATGGATTAGTAGAATACGACATCACTAAAAAAAATAGTAAGAATGAAAAAAAATATTTATTGGATACCGTCTAAATAAAGAACTACGAGATATTTAATTGAGATCCATATTTAATATTTATACAGTATTGTGGAGTATAAGTTATAGTAGTTGACCCAATTTTGTCCAACTTCTTATAAAAAAACTAAGACCGAAATGAATGGGCCCAAAAATCAATAAAGACCAGACCAAATAAACATTCAGGCAGCCCATATGAAAAGAAAATAAGTAAAACCTAAAATCATAAACTTTATACTACAATAAACTAATTGTGCTCTAAAAAAGTTAATTGCTTGCACTACTAAGCAACCTAATCACCCATTTATTATAGGACGAAGGAAGTTCCATGCACGACATAAACACCACCAAATATTAATTTAAGTGACATCCCTTTCTTACTTTTATTTTCATCAAATTCAATTGAAAACAAATCTCTCAATCATTAAAAAATTAACACATAGGTTGGTCATCACATCAAAATATTAGGTTGCTGAGGTGAGTGACTACGTAAGTTAATTGGATTATTAATATAATTAATTGCTTCGACCTTAAAAATTACTCCAGTATATGCCACAATATAATACTAGAATATATGGCATGATAAAGTGCATTATTCTCTCATTCATCATTTTTTTTCCGTAGTAATATTATTATACATTTATCAAAATACTTCAAACTACTACCAAAAACAAATTATTTCAAAGATAAAAAATTTACTCAAATATTTTAGACTATATGATGAGTGCCAAAAATATAATTTAAAAAATGGTTTTCAACTGAAAATGTTTGGAGTCTTCTTTATTCATTTATTTAATTTAATTATATGAAATACTACTATACTCAATTTACAACTCTCCACTCCACTATTAAAGAAGTGTCAGCTTTGCTCTTAAAAGCTTGCCTCTCAGTCTGCGCGAAAAGCGAACAGTTGAATCTCCGACCATGGCTATTCCACAAGGCAAATGGGTCAAGGTTTTTCTAATTTTTCCTTTATTTTATTTACAAGTTTTAGAAGAATTGCGTTTTTGGAT
The DNA here is from genome assembly GCF_023119035.1 of Salvia hispanica. Classification (NCBI taxonomy): domain Eukaryota; kingdom Viridiplantae; phylum Streptophyta; class Magnoliopsida; order Lamiales; family Lamiaceae; genus Salvia; species Salvia hispanica. Next base: position 181,500 of record NC_062969.1, on the reverse strand, counting down.
TCCTAAAGAATTACTTTATGATTTTTGAAATTTTTTCAGAAACCTGTTGTGACTCTGGAAAATTGTTAGCTCTGTTTAGGCCTTCAATAATTTCTTGTTTCTGGGTAGATAATGATGGCTTCTGATTCTGTGGAAAATCACATAGGTTTTGATTTGTTCTTAGGTTTGTAAATGATGGGATTTTCTCTTGACTGGAAATGTGCCTAAATATGATTTATCTACTTTCATGATTTTAGGGTAAGAAGTTGTAAACCTAGAAATTGGGTAACTTTACTCTTTTTACCCTTAGCAATTGCATAGAAAATGGATCAGTTAAAGAATTTGCTTTGAGAATAAGTGTAAAATAGGAAATTTGAAAGTGTGTTTGGAGTAATGATTTGACGTTTCACAACTTTAAAGTTTGGAAGTATGTTTGGATGACTGCAAATTTTCATATTGTATGGCAAGAAAACTCACTATAGTCATGATAAAATTCAGCTAAACTTGAATAAAAAGATAGTACTACTTCAAATTATTTAACATTGATTTCAATAAAAGTTGGTTTATTACAAGGGATTCCATCATTTGCAGCTGGAGCAAAATGGGGCAGGGCCTGGTGCAAGAAGCTCCCACGCCGTTGCTGTTGTTGGGCAGAAGGCGTATGCATTCGGGGGTGAGTTCTCGCCCCGAGTCCCTGTGGACAACCACCTCTACGTGTTTGATCTCACTACCCGGACATGGAAGGTGGCCGATGCCAAGGGCGACATCCCTCCCCCTCGCGTTGGCGTGACGATGGCCTCCATTGCTGAGACCATCTACGTCTTCGGAGGTAGGGACGCCACACATAAGGAGCTAAACGAGTTCTACTCCTTCGACACAGCCACGGACACGTGGACCCTCCTCTCGTCCGGCCCCCCTCACCGGAGCTACCACTCGATGACGGCTGATGGGAGACGCGTGTACGTTTTTGGAGGGTGCGGGGATGCGGGAAGGCTGAACGATCTCTGGGCCTACGATGTTGTGGATAGGAAGTGGATCGGGTTTCCCCTGCCCGGGGAGAAGTGCAAGCCGAGGGGCGGACCGGGGCTGGCTTCGGTTCAAGGGAAGATTTGGGTTGTGTATGGATTCTCTGGCGAGGAGCTGGACGATGTTCACTGCTTCGACCCAAGAGCAGGGAGATGGAGCTGCGTGGAGACGTCGGGCGAGAAACCGACTCCTCGAAGCATGTTTTCAAGTGTAGGTATAGGGAAGTATATCTTCATTCATGGTGGAGAGATTGATCCAAGTGATTTAGGTCATCTTGGAGCAGGTAAATTCTCCAAAGAGGTGTATGCTTTGGACACCGAGACAAAGGAATGGAAGCGTTGGGACAACGACGAGCCTGGTTTAGCTCCCGGGGAACGAGGCTGGTGCGCCTTTTCCGGTGGCTGGTGCGATGGGCGCCCAGGGTTGCTGGTGTACGGTGGCAATTCGCCAAGCAACGACCGGCTCGACGACATCTTCTTCTTCACTCCTAGCATTTGATGGAACCCTAAACCCATGGTTCTTGTAATTAGATTCTTAATTTCACTGTGTGGTGTGTGAAAATTTGGTAGGGTCAGATGATGACTGGTTGTTTTGAGGGATCCTTTTGTTCTATATCGATTCGTGTTTCGTTTCATCAATAATTGGAGTAGAGGTGAGCAAAATACTCAAAAATTAAATTTTTATTTCGGTTTGGTTCAATTTTAACTTTTGGAAAATTTGATATATAAAGATCGAGAAATTTAATTTAATTTTTATATTAATGATATAAATAAAATAAACTCTATTTATATTAATGAATGTTATTATATGTTAATTTTAATTTTAATTTTAATTTTAAGACAATTAGGTAATAAGTATACTATTTTAATTTAAAAAAATAGCAATGTTGAGCCCAATATTAAAAGAATATTATTAGCCCTTATTATGTTAAAATCATTGCAAAGTTGCTGCCTTTGCTTCTGTTGTGGACTTTTAACATTCAGAAATCAAGCTCATGTTTTGGGAAAATAAGTTAATTGATGTTTTTAATCAATAATTTACTTCAGGTTGTTTGTGTAATGTGATGCTTGTAGAAAATCTCATTGCAAAAATGGTGTCTTTGCTTCTGTTGTGGATTTTTAACATTGTTTAATAAAGCAAGCTCATGTTAGGATATGTTGATTCATGTTTCTACTCTGATTATACCGAACGCAAGAACTTAGACAAGCTGTTTAGGGTTATGGGTAGCTGCTTTAGGTTTGATGTTAAGTTTCTTGACAACTTATCATCACATTGTTAGTTTAATGCTCCACCATTGATTGTGTGGTCCGGGTGCTGCAAAAAAGTGGCATTGCTTGATATGTAGACTTCATGTAATAGGCAATTAATCCAAATCAGTTGCATATGATGATGAATTTGATCTGTTTGAGCCTTGAGGTGACGTGCCTATTATAATATGTGGGGCTGAAAAACCGGCAATGCTTTTATGCTTGGAGATGTATAGATTTGAATGGAAGAGGCTGTTGATCCAACCAGTTGGATGAAGTGATTTGCTGAAGTTGTTAGTTTTGAGACTAGGGGCCTATTATGTTCACTGGGTGCTGAAAACCAGCATTTTTTTTGCAATGTATAAACTTCTCGTATCGTATGAGGTAATCAGCAGTTCATCTGGTCTGGGTTCTTGTTTCTTTAAGTGGTTCTACCATCAGATGATTACATTCTTGATTACTCTTTGTATATGTTTTGTATGCTAATTGTGCAACATGTGGTTTCAATAACTGAACTTGTGTGTCCTTGGGTGAAATCTGATTCGATAGTAATGGGGGAAGTCTCTTGCTACTTGCAGTTCTGGGAAAGGTGAAAGACTTCTTAGGAGTTTTATCAGAATCGAACAAGAAACTGATGGAGGATGCAAAGGCACGATCTTGCTTCCCTTTCTAGTTTCTACCTTCTATACTATTTGATTGTTAGTTTCTCAAACACGAGCTCTGACAGTGGTTCCTACTAAATGCAGGAGCGCCCCGATAACTATGACATTGAAGTGATCAGCGGAGACGAGTCTAAATACATCGAGATGGTACTGCTGTGTAAAAAGTTTGAGACTTTATGGTTATATTTTCTTACTTACTCTTGTTGACAGGATCTGATGTTGGGTATTGCTGATCTTCACACCCCGGAGGCAGTTGCTGCAGCCGAGTCTGCAATGGCCGGTTATCAGCCACCAGCTCGTCTGGAGGAGAGCAGCAGTGGATCAGAAGACGAAGATAGCAGTGATGACGAAGAAGACAGGAATCACAAATCAGATTCTGAAGCCGGCTCAGAATCTGCGAAGCTCAGGTTGAAGGCAGGAGATTCTTCATGTCGAGGATCGAAGAAACGGAAGACCAAAATCATCGAGCTTTAGGTTTCACATTGGCGAAATTTGCACAAAAGTCTCAAGAATTGACATTGTTTCAGCTGAGTTTTTGGTGATGTTGAGTTTTAAGCATTTAGTTTGATCATTTATGCTTTTGTTTTTAGTCATAATGTTTCTTACTACTACGGTGTTGTAGCTAAGTAGATAACATCTATGTTGAAGTTATATGACATAAACTAAATTTTGTATTCTTATCATGTTTTATTTATTTATCTTCTCTACCAACACGCACAAAATTATTAAATTGTCAAAATTAATAGAGTTCAAATCAACCTACCAAATTGAAAATTCGATAGTCTAAAACGCCGGTCCTAAGAAATTTAGTATAAGTGTGTGTCGGTTGGAGTTTGGACTATCTTTTACCCTAAATCAATACTATACTAGTATTATTGACCATTTTTATAATGTATATTATCTAATTAAATATAAATATATAACGGTGAAATCCCTATAGCAAAATATTGTTCATGGGGACTAATTTGTTAGTAAGTATACTAGTATCTATGGGACGATTTAATCCTCTAAATTTCTAAATATACCCAGATCCCATTATGACTATGATTATTTATTACTTCCCTTTTACTATGATAATAAAAAAAATTCCCTATTTATTGAAAAAAGGGAAGAAAATCTCCTCCTAAGTCATTTTATCCCAATAAGAAGAACCCATTATGACTATGATTATTTATTACTTCCCTTTTACTATGATAATAAAAAAAATTCCCTATTTATTGAAAAAAGGGAAGAAAATCTCCTCCTAAGTCATTTTATCCCAATAAGAAGAAAAAGAAAAATTGTCTGCTTCTCCTAAGTCCCAACTCCCAAGTCATTGTCAATTAAACCCAATTTCTACTTTATACAAACCATTGAATACATATCACTTCACCTGCCACAACTAACCAAAATTCTTCGCTCACTACATTATCTCTCTAAAAAAAATCATGTCTCATTACGATGATCAAATGAAAAACCATTCAGACAGATTCAAATATCTGAAGAAGATCACTAAAATCCTCCTCCCACTCTCTCTTCTCACTCTCTTCATCTCTCACTCCTCTCTCACATCTCTCTTTCTCCAATCCTATGATTATCTCAACTCCAACTTCAACTTCAAATTCAAGCTCTTCACCTACACAACTGAGAGGAACTGCATCTTCCTCTTATGCAATGGGATTCTTGTTTTCATCATACAATCATCCGGCCTCATTAGCAAGATCACCGGCTCGAGAACTCGGGCTGAGAAAAAAGTAGATATTCTTGAAGAAAAAATCAACCTTGATGCAGATTTAGTTGAAGAAGATCTGCACATGGAGAAATGGGATAAACGTGATGATTATGATGATGAAGAAGACGATGAAGGGATTGATAGAGAAGAGTTGAAGAGGAAATGTGAAGATTTTATCAAGAAAGTGAAGATGGAAATTCAAAGTGCATGAAATCAATTCAATAGTGTATGAAGAAATTGATTTTGTTTTTTTTCTTTATTGGTTTTCACTTGATAAAATTTATATATGAATCTCAGAATTTCTCGACTATAATGGAGCAATTTAAAAGTAGTAACAAATATACGAAATAATATACTACAATGTATAGACTTAATTATCAATTATTGTGATGTTTGTAGTAATGTGTTCTATACCCCCTGTTTTTTTTATTGCTTCCTCTATTTTTAATTGGGCTAAACTTCACCACTTAGAAAATCCCAAAAGGTAATTCCATGATTTCAAGATCCAATAAATAAAATTGGCCCAAAATTTACTAGTTAGAAGAGCCCATAAGGCAATTCCATTATTTCAAGATCCAATAACTAAAATTGGCCCAATTTAATGATTTTATAGTACTAATAGTAGTAGTACTCATTTTTAAAACAACCTACTAATATTTTTCACTAAAAATTATCCCTTATTTATAATATGCTAATGATAGTGATTTTGTTCAATAAATCACATGTGGTGGAATTGTTGATCATGGTGTTTGAATTTCTGTCCGTGTAAGGTTTGTCACAAAATGGTGAATATAAGATGACAATCTCTTAGATGATTAGGACACATCAAACAGTACATTTTTTTGGCTATATATTGATTTACAAAGTTCTGTTTTTTTGCAATTTATGATGAAGAACTTTCCTTGTAATTTTGTGGGGAAGAATTTGCCCAATTCAAATGCAGAAACCTTTTTCTTTTATGCTCTCATGCATTAGACCACTAAGACACAAGCAGAAAAATACATATATATAGTATTTATTTTTATTTTTTTGATAAGTAATGCCTTCTGATTCTGCAGTCGCATTGAGCTAGAGAGTAGTTGGAGTAGTCTCTCTCTCTCTCTCTAGTTTCATGTACATGTGTGTGTATTAATTTGTTTCGTTTCCTAGATCCTTTTGTGTTCACCATGTATCTCTTTGTTTCTTTATTTTGTTTCACTTGATTTTAATCACCTGCTGAGAGATTATTAGTATGTATATATCTAACATTTTATATTAGGGATTATTAGTGTTGTTGTTACGCCTCCGATCAATCGTAAGTCAACATAATCATTAAATTTAATCATGATGTATATATAGACTTAAATATTTCATAACTTTTGCTATGGGTTGTGAATCAATTTTCTCTGTCAATTTGCTTCTTGTATATTTGTTGGTCGATATATTGTTCCACTTCTGATTTCGAGGTCTTATATATATGATCAGAAAATTAACATTATTAGATGAGTATATTGAGAGTGATCGAGATACATATTAATTCAATATGAACATATGATACAAAAACCTTCGAATTAATACTTTCTAACTCCAAATTAAAAGTGGGAGGCAAAGAGAGAGATGCCCATGAAGGAGATGGGGAGAGAGAATAGATTGAAAGAGGAAAAAATAGAGTTATTAGACGAGAGAATAGAATAGGAGAGATATAGAACAAAACAAAGGTGGAGAAAGAGAGTGTATGTTGTTTAATTTCTTACCATTTGCATGAGACGTATTTGTACCATACTATAAAGATTTGTAAGAATATCTCATATCAACGGGAATAAATCAAAATCAAATACTCTCATACCAACACAAATAAATCAAAATCATATCAAATTGAATTCTAAATTCATTTCTTATTATCGGCATGACACATATTTAAACTTTAAGGACAATAAAAGTTTACAAAATTTTGGGAGGATCGATCCCATGACAATCGAGAATAAATCAAATTCAAATTCTAACTAATTATATTAATTATTGAAATAAATACTCCTATAAAGATAGAATGACACTGTCAAACATTTATGGGACTTTTCTCTACATATTTTACTACGCAGCACATATAATATGATATAGTACACCTATGTTTTTAATTATAATATAGTACACCTATGTTTTTAATTATAATATCTAAAATTTAGATGTCAAATCACATGATCGCTAGGCGTCCACTCCACAAGATTTAGTTGCAGAAAATAACCATTCAGAAAAGGGTTCATCAGAATCACCAAAAATTTCCTTACAAAAAATAAAATTTATGCGTTTGACTTTTACTCAAATATGGAACAACAACATAGTACATATGATAAGAGGGTGAGCAAGTGAGATCCAATAAAATAGTGTAAGAAGAAAAGAAAAAAAAAAGTGGTCACACTTTTTGGGGGGGCCTTTCTTGTAACCAAGAATAATTATATAACACTCACAAGATTCATAAAATACACACATACACACGTGTGTGTGCGTGTGTGTGTGTGCTTGGGAATGTGAGTCCAAGAAACAAGAATCCAAGCCAATAGAAAACAGTGAAGGGTTATATGACTGTTGAGAAGTCTTTGTATGTGTAGGAAGATGTGTTGGAATTTTGCAGGCTCAGATTTTAATGGATCTTTTTTCTCAATCACTAGTAATTTTTTTATCTTTCAATTAGAGATATATGCTTTCTGTTTCATAGGAGTTTGGAATTTTATATTTGTGGATTGGAAATCCAATCAGATGGAGACTGGACTATGACCATTTTATTGCTTCTCATGCATATATATCTTTCTATTTGGTGGGATCTCAAGATTGCATCATTTCAACATCTATAGAGTATATAAAGGAAGGAAGCTAAGTAGGGAGTATGATTTTATATATACTCCCTCCGTCCCCGATTAGGAGTCACATTTTGACCAGATACGGGTTTTAAGAAATGTAAAGAAAAATTGGTTGAAAAAAGTTAGTGGAATGTGAGACCAATTTTTTAATATTGGTTTTATAATAAAATGTGAGTGAATTGAGTTAGTGGAATGTTGAACCTGCTTATTATTATTGTAAAAATGAAGTGTGACTCTTAATTGAGGACGAACCGAAATGGAAAAGTGTGACTCTTAATGGGGACAGAGGGAGTATTTGGCAGTGGCATAATCAGTGTGTACACACATAGATACGACTTTTGTTAATTAATTAATAAAATGCAATATGGGAATAAGAACAAAAAGATGTAGAGTTTGAGACGATCCCATGCAGAAAGAGGCCAGCATACATATAACAAGTCATAACGTTTACTTTTTGATGTAAATCCGAGCTTGAGCAACGGCCCTCTACACTAAACAACAAGTAAAAAAACAACAAATATTAGGTTGAAATACTACTACTAATCTCTACCCCTACCCCCAGTTTTACTAGCTAGCTACCATCTTTGTCACCTTCTCCTTTGGCCTCTTCTCTTGTTCCTCAGATGCCTGCCTAGCGCTGCGTTTATAAATTATAAAGACATAGGAGTATCATATTCATAAATACTAGTAGTAAATCTCTCTGTCTCTCTCAACAAATTGATATGGATATTAAGATGATGAAGAAGAAGAAGAAGTGCAAAAGGTTCAGCATCAACGACAACATGGACGTGTTGATAGAGATCTTAAAGCGGCTGGACGAGAAGTCAATGGGCGTGGCGGCCTGCGTGTGCCGCCTGTGGTGCGCCCTAACGAGAAACGACGCCCTGTGGGAGCACCTATGCTTCCGCCAGCTGTCTCCGCCTCGGGAGGGCGTGAGGACGGTGGTGGCGGCGCTCGGGGGGTACCGCCGCCTCTACACGCTCTGCGTCAAGCCTGTGCTCACCCGCCTCGCCAACGCCAACGCCAAGAGGACCACCCATGAGGTCGACCTCTCCCTCTCCCTTTTCTGCGTCGATTATTATGAGAGGCTCTTTCTCGCCGGCGCCGCCACCCCGCCCTCCTCCCTCATCTTTCTATGCAAAGCTGGATGACTTAGATATTCTATTTATTTTTCAAATTCAATTCAATATAAATAATCACATTCATTTCTTCTTTCCTTTTCTCTCCACACTTTTATTTATTTCTTTCTGAACTAATGCTTCAAAGTCTATATATGGTTAATATAAGTTCCTCCCAATTTTATAGTAATATTTACATAATGAAAATTAATTATACTTCTACTGCACGTGTTCTTCTTCCAAATATCCAATATTATATTGGACTGTTAAGTTTTAAAAGGTTGGACATCCTTAAAAAAAATGGGATGGGAATATTTTTCGCAATCCAACTCGGTCCATCCCACATAACTTACTAAGAAATGAAATGTAGTCCATTTTATAGAAAGAAATCCAGCCCAGGCTAGTCCACTTCGGTGATGCGCCTAGGTTGGGTTGGGCCGTTCTGGCCCATGGTGGTGCAAGGTCCCACCTGACAAAAATATGCACTCTTTTCTTTTTAGTCCGTCCCACAAAAATTATGCACTTTCCAATTTTAAAACATCTTTTTATCTCTAATGAGGTGGAACTCATTCCTCACTAACAATGCTTTAATTACTTTTTCTCTCTATCTTTCTCTTACTTTATCAATTTTGCATTAAAACCCGTGCTGAACCCAAAGTGATATTCTTTGAGGACAGAGACGAGTATTTAATTTAATAAAATGTGAATATAAAATTAGTGAAATACAACGTACCAAAGTCCAAATATTCTATCCGTGTCATAAAAATATACACATTTGAAATGACACGAGAACAAATGCATAATTGGTAATGTGGAGAAGAGTCTATACATTATTTTCTTTCTTACTTATCATTTTTCCACTTTAACTATTTATTAGTATCATTTTTATAAAACTGAGTGCTGAAAAGTCAAAGTGACTCCCTATGTGAGACGGATGGAGTATATTTTACTATGATGAGATAATTGAGGAAAATAAAAAATTTATAATTTTGTTTATTCTAGCTTTAAAAGTTACTATGAGATTAACTACAAATAAAGAAAATTTATGATTTAAATAACATTTATTTCTATTTAGAGAGGTGAATATAATCAGGAGGAGTGAATTTATTGCAATTTGCATTTCTTAAAACTACGGAAGTTGTTTTTTTGGCATGTCAACTATTATTATTATGGAGACTTAAATGTATATAGTAATAGTCGGTTGGATTCATCGATCGAACAATAAATTAGCTGCATATTCCACCTCTTAATTATTTTATGTTTCCTGCTTTCGAGATCTGGTATTTTATTTTGGATTGTATTGCTGACTATTTTAAAATAATTTATTGCATTTTTCTATTAAAAAAAACTAAATAAGGTTTACAACTCTGTAAATGACCTAATTATTATTGGGCTTTTAGCCCAATAAATGTACTAGCAATTGCCCAATCGACCTCCCTTTTTAAAAAAATCAGCCCACAAAAATATATAATCACACGAAATTTACACTATAGTATAATATTTTAAAATAATTATGTAAATTGATTTAGTGCAAAATATGTGTTGGATAAAAGAGTAAGTTAGAGCTTGGTAAGCTTTTAAGAAATAGTATCATGTTTTTGATAAACTAATTTTTTTTTCCTACAATATCTCGTAATTTTGTGAATATATTTTCCTATGCGTCGACGAAGAACTAGCAAATATTATAACATTCAAAAAAAAATAATTACGAATCTTTTAATTTCCAACTTTGTAATTATTAATATTATTCTATGTACTATAAAGTTGAACAAAAATGAACCATAATTTCTGTGGCCCACAACTCCATGTTACCACCCAACAACTTGTCACCACACAAAATGGTAATATTTGCAATTTATTGATATTATTTTATTCTAATTACAGTATATTGTTTTTAAACCTTTTTTAAAAATTATTACACAATATATATGTATATATATAGATTTAAAAGAAAATAAGTTAACACACATAATATTTTGTAGTACATATGGTGAAATATTAAGATATGTAGCCTTTCTATTGGTTTTTACAAGATGGTAAATATAGTTTAATTATATTTAATACCTCGTATATATTTATATTCAATTTATCCCCAAACATTTTGTTTGGTAAGGGCTCACCTTTGGATGCCTCCCCAAAATTAAATACTATACTAATTGTTACTTTCAGACAACTATAATAAATATAATTATGAAAAATTAACATATTGAATAATGATAATAGTACTATTATATAGTTTTGGTTCCATTTTTATTTTATTCAGTTTTATATTTAATGTATTTATTTATATATACACATTAGCATAATTTTTTTAACTGCTGCGTATAGTTGTAGTTCTACTACTAGTTTAAATAATCTCGCCACAGTATAATTATTTTTTATTTTTATTTTTATTTTTGGTGCTCCGATTTCTGGAGGAATCTCTGCCGTCGGCCGCCGGAATATTCTGCTGAGGTATTTACTTCTCGCCGCCAGCTCCGAGTTTAATCTTAACTGAGCTGGCCTTTTTGGTTTAATTGTATTTCTTTTTTGGTAATTCTGTTGGTGGTGATTTTGAAATGATGCGGTGGATTTCTGTTTGTTCGAATTAAACCTATTTTTGGTGTAGATCTGAAGCTAGTTTTGTAGGATCAGGAGATTCTGTAGTTAATTTTGTTCTGGATTTTTTGAATCTCGCTTAGATTTTGAGATTTTCTCCTTTTGTTAAGTTCGTTGTTTGGGTCGAAAATTGTGGATTTTAGTGAATTTTCGCTGATTTCAAGCTTATATCTTCTGTAATAAAAACATTGTGCTGAATTTTCGGAGGATTTGTTTAATTATGGCGTTGGGTTGAATTCAGCTTGATATTGTTTGACTGGGCTGAATTTGGTGAAAACGTAGTTGAATTGAAGCTTGCGTTTCGTCAGTTGTTTGTTTTTGTTAGTTCGAACAGTTCACTGCGATTTTTTGCATGTTATTTTTTTGGTTGTGTTTGTTGCGTGAAGTGGATGATTTGAATTTACGATTGATTTAGTCTGATTGGTGCTGAGTGACAACGATTGATAGCTTGAGCAGTGGATGATTTTTCTTCGTCTTTTACATTGGTTGTTGAAGCCAGGATTTTATCATGTTTTGTCAGCTTAATATTACGTGTACAGCTGAAATTTAGTGATTCTTGATCTGTTTTCATTTTATGCAGCGCAGTCATTTTTTCTGTAAGGCCATCGGATCTGTCACCTGGCATATGCTGCTTGTAATTTGTTGTTTTTGTTAAGGATCTGGGCTTGCGTATTGTAGTCGAACTTGAGATGGGATCCAACACGGAGGAAGCCATTAGAGCTAAAACATTGGCTGAGAAGCAATTTTTGGAGAAAAATTTTGCCGGAGCGCAGAAGTATGCTGCGAGAGCTCAGACACTATGTAAGGAACTGGATGGTATATCTCAGATGGTGGCCACATTTGGAGTTTACAAGGCGTCTGAGGCGACGGCTAATGGAGAACTTGACTTCTATTCAATTCTTGGAGTGGACCCATCTGTGGAGAAGTCCAAATTGAAGAAGCAGTATAAGAAAATGGCAGTTACACTACACCCTGATAAGAACAAAACTGTTGGCGCTGACGGGGCATTCCGACTAGTTTCTGAAGCATGGACACTGTTATCTGATAGTGCTCAAAGAAGTGCTTATGATCAACGGAGAAGTTTATTTGCTGGGTACAGTGATCCTTCCAAGTTTTCTGCTCATGGAAGACTCGATACATTTTGGACTGTCTGTACCTCCTGTCGTGTCCAGTATGAGTATCTGAGGAAATATGTTAACAAACGACTTTCTTGCAAGAACTGTCGCGGTGTCTTTGTTGCCGTTGAAACTGGGTTGGCCCCTCCAAATGATACTTTCCAATATAACTATTCTTATGCGCCTGAGAATGGTTATGGTCATGGAAACCATGGCCGTGGGGTTGCATATATACCCCCAACAACTGCTTATGGTGCACCGAGTGTGGTGTCGGGTCATCATACGGGATATAGATCAGAGTATGCTTCTAATATATCCTTTCAGGGTAGCGCATCTGGAAATTCTGTCGGACTCTCAGACCCTAGTGGACTATCTTCATCTTCATTTGTCTTTTACCAAGCCAATGGGGAGGCAAACCCGACAAAAGCTAATGGCAAGCATCAGTCGGTGAAGGCTACGGGTCATATGGTCTCTAATGGGCGTACTGGTCAGTATGAAGGATCGAAACCCAAACGGGGGAGACCAGCCAAGAAGAGAAAAGTGGAATTAGGAATCTCGTATCCAAATGGGCATGACAAAGGTTGTGCAAATGTTGCTGTAGAACCTAATTCAGCCACCGCAAATGGAATATTAAAGCCTGCTGCTAAGCTTCCCTTTGCAGCTGAAACTTTGACAAGGCGGAGTTCTGCTGCTCCTGCGGTTGATGGGAGGCAGTTGTTAATTGATAAGGCAAGAACAGAAATTCGTAAGAAGCTTGAAGAAATGAAGTTGGCTGATGAAGCAGCTGCTGTTGAGGCTGAGAAAAGAAAGGCGCTTGCTGAAGCTGATAGATTACGTGCAGCTGCTGCTAATAAACAATTGGAACTTAAGAGAACTGTATCTATAACAGTTCCAGATTCGGACTTCCATGACTTTGACCAGGACAGGTCTGAAGGATGCTTTAAGCCTAAGCAGATATGGGCCCTCTATGATGAAGAAGACGGTATGCCTCGCTTATATTGTATAATTCGCGACATCATCTCCCTGGATCCATTCAAGATTTACATAAGCTACTTAAGCTCAAAATCTGACACTGAATTCGGGAGTGTGAATTGGTTAGATTCTGGGTTTACCAAATCTTGTGGGAGTTTTAGAGTGTTTCACTCCGAAACAGTGGAGCATGTCAACATATTCTCTCATCTCCTTGCTAGGGAGAAGGCTGGTAGGGGAGGTTGTGTAAGAATATATCCAAGAAGTGGAGACATTTGGGCTGTATACAGGAACTGGTCACCGGATTGGAACAGAACAACTCCGGCTGAGGTAAGACACCAGTACGAAATGGTTGAGGTTCTTGATGATTATTCCGAAGATAACGGTGTATGTGTAGCGCCTGTGATTAAGCTGGATGGATACAAGACGGTGTACCGTAGGGACACAGACAAGAATGGCACCCGATGGATTCCAAGAAGAGAGATGCTACGGTTTTCACACCAGGTACCGTCTTGCTCCCTCAAAGTTGAAGGCGCTAACTTGCCTGAGGGCTGCTGGGATCTCGACCCTGCTGCAACCCCAGAAGCACTCCTTCATGGAGAAACTGGACTTCAAAATAAGACAAGTCCAGGCCAGACAGCAATCATTTCTGAGATCCGAGAAGAAGAACAATATTCATCTGAAGGAAAAGTGAGTGAGAGTAAAATCTTTGCTTCAACTCCAGACAACTACGGCACACAGGTTGCAGGCATGGAGCCCAAAAGTATCACAAGCGAGGTCCCTCAAGTGGAATGCAGAAACGAAAAAGCTCCAGCCGGACTGCCGTGTGTTGGAACAGGTGCAAGGAGTTAACAAGAGTTGAGGTAATCTTGAAAAAACTCCATTTTACATATATCAAGTGCATCCTCACAGCTGAACTACAGGCTTGACAGACATGAAAGTGCAAAAGAAAGTAGAAATTGAACCTGCTCTGTCCGTTGCAGGGAGAGACACAAATGTATAGATTTAAACACAGCCTAGATTGATCCCTACTTTCCTCAAAAAGGTTAGATAGTTGGAGGATTAGAAGCAATCCTTTGCCTTCATATCCATTCAGTAATTTGTAACCTTGATTTTAGAACTGTTTGACTCCTGCTTCTATAGAAATGCTTTATATTTTGACTCTGTTTATGTATCGCTTGCTTTTTCGCTATCTCTGCGAAATTGAAATCTTGAGAAGTTTTTGGAGTTTTGTGATTTTTGTTCTTGGATTTTTTTGATCAATATTTTCCAATCTTGAAAGATTTGATGATTAACTGTTTGTTTAAAGGCTAGTCCTGCAGTTTTCAGCAACTGTGCTGCCCTTTTCTATTGTGTTATTTTATCCATTGTAAATAGTACCAATGCATAATCGAGCAAGTATGCTATTGCCTATCTGAATTGTTGTACTATTGACTAGGAAATTTTCTCATTACAAACTAAAATCAAGAAAAAAATTGAGATTTTGTTATTGAACTATCGAAGGATTGAGGGATCTCGATCCTCTCCGAGACCTATTGAGATTATCACATTTAAAATTTTCAACAAAGTATTGCAACGAAAAATTTGAAGGAAAATAGAAAGCATCATTCAGATCTTGGTATCACATTGATAATTGATTGAAATGAAAAATTGAAGACAAAAACCAAGCATTAATCTTTGCTACCAACGTGAAGAAACTGTAGGGTGTTTAATGAAAATAATGAGAGTCAATGTCTTCCTCCGTCTCACTCACACTTTCCTTTTTAGTTTGTCGTACAAAAGAGGTCACATTTCTATATTTGGAAAAGCTCTATCTCATGTGAATATAAAAATTATATATTCTCTCACCTTCTGAATATAAAAATTATATATTCTCTCACCTTCTAAAATCTCGTATTGTGCTAAAGTGTGACTCGCTAAATACTCCAGAGTTAATAGAGGACAGAGGATGTGGAAAACTCTAGAGAAGTTTCTTTTCCCTTTTTCTATTGTTTTGAGCTAAATACTGGAGCTGGACAAAGAACTGAAAAAAAGAAATAAACGAAAAAGAAAAAATCGAAAATCAGAAATGGATCCTCGTCTCTGGCACAAAGTTGCAGCTATCTCAGGTAAACATCAATCTCTCTCTCCCTCTCTCTCTCCGAATTTTTTGTTTGATTGCTATTTCTGCATCTGGAACCAGGTGTAGCTGCTCTAGGGCTCGGAACCTATGGCGCTCATGGTTTCAAGCCAAAGAACCCTTCCTACAACGATGTAACTATGCTCTATTTTTCGAGTTTTTCTCAGTTATTTTTTGCAATGACGTGATTCATCTGTGCGATTGATTGCGTATTGAAGGTGTGGCGTACAGCAAATTTGTACCATTTGGTTCACACAGCTGCTTTGCTCGCCGCTCCTATTACTTCACACCCTAATATTGTGAGTGCCCACTTCTCGTGTTTGTGATTTTGCATTCAAGTCTTTTTTATGTGGATTTATTGTTTTTGATAGTTTGGAGGCCTTTTGACTACTGGAATCGTGGCATTTTCGGGGACGTAAGTTTTCTGTTTCTTGTCATTTTCTTTCGGTAGAAGCTCAATTTACTATTCATGGATTTGATGAAACGATGAAAGAAATGGTTGATCCATTTTAGATTTTTCAGTTCATATAAGTTTAGATGAGTGTATATTGGGAGTTTTGCTCACATTGTAAAATCTATGTACAATATCTTATACTACAATTGAAGTAGGCCAAGAAACAGAGTTCCAGCTCGTTGGTATATCAGTGTGTGGAACTCGCTGAGCATGATCTGGTTGAGAATGTTTGATCTTGCAGAATTGCATGTAGGCAAGAAATTCGAAACTTGTGTTGGTGGTTGATATCTAAATGGCTAAAGACTGAACATTTGGGGATTGGTTCGTAGGTTATTGCATGAATTGCTCTGGTGTTTTATGATGAGTCGTCCTTATTGTTTGTCACTGTTCAAATCATTCATTAACAACTCAAGAGTTGAGACGGACGAATGGTGTGATTCTATGTGATCCCTGCCACAGATTATTTCCTACAAAGTTGTGATTTTTTTTTCTAAATTTCCTTGGAGGTATCTGTTTTACATGGAAAAGCATAACTGCCTGTTGTTTTTGAAGCATCCTCACAACCTAATAGTTTGCTATTCAGGATGTAACTAAATCACAACATCAATATTCATATATCAAGCATATAATGACAAAGTATAAGGTGCCCCGATTTTAAGTATGTTGTATGTTACTTAGAACTTTAATGTGCTGACATATCCCTCACCATGATCAACTCCTGATATATTCCAGTAGACTGCCTTTCTGAAGATTTCACTCATTATACTACTACTAGTTCATATTTGGCATTTGTTTCAAAATGATAACTGTAGACAAATCCTGAGATGGGATTCTATACAAAGGCAATGGTCGATTTTCCAGGTGCTATCCTGAGAAATCCTGAGATGGGCTGACTTAACATTTCTTGTGGTTTCGTTAGATTTTCTGTATGATATCTATGACTAACAATGGTCGATTTTCCAGGTGCTATGCGGTTGCATACCTAGAAGATAGAACGTATTCTCGGTTGGCCCCCTTTGGAGGATTTGCCTTCATCGGTGCATGGGCAAGCTTGATGTTCTGAGCAGTTTCATCTCTCAAAATAACATGTTGTAATTGCTATTGGCACTATTGCTATTGAGAAATCTGTCTCTTAGCTATATATTGTACTTTGTATACTGCTTTTTTAGCTATGAAGAAATATAATAAAGTTATTGATTTCTCTAGTTAGCCATTCCTTTTACCTTTTCAGTATGTATTTCAGTGAATAATCCGTGTAAAGAGATTTTTCTGTCATAAAATTACATGAAGTGTGAATTCATTCATTTTTTGGCAGTAGTAAGATTTGCAGTATTTGTTTGGAAAAGCAAGAAAATGGCAAGGAATAGCCTTGCCAGACAAGTAGTACAATTGAAGATGCTAGCAATGAAATTATACGATGACAAGAAACCCCTGCGTTTTGTCAACTGAACTGTGTTTCCTCGTCCAAATCGACCATTTCTTGATTGATAACCTCAAGCTCAGGGTGTGAGCTCATAGTTGCAAGAGTTATAACCTGCAGGAACAAGGCAGCCATAGTTAATAGAATGTGTGTGTGTGTGTGAGAGAGAGAGATAGAGAGAGAGAGGACTGACTGGGGTCAAGAGCAGTGGTATAGGCAGCGCCTCTGAAGTAACAAGAGCCACCTCTGCGCTTGAACTTTTGATAGTAATTGTTGAAGGCATAAGAAGCATGGGCCCTAACAGTATTGGGCTGAAAGCAGGCCTGGCCTACTTGAATCTTGCTGCAGTTGGCGTTTCCAATACCACAGGCCCAATCCAAAGCCGCTTGCAATTCACTCTCCGAGCTTTGCTCGTCTGCGACACACCACTCTCCCACCACCACTCCATCTGAACAAAATAAATGGAGTATTAAAAGTCATTTTATAAAATGAATTCATGTAAAAGTATAGACTGTAGAGTTGAGATATGGAGTTTTAGTGGAGATGAAGAAGCAAATTAAGTGTTTTGACAGATATAAACAGAGACCAACATTGGAATTTTATTAGGGGGTGATAGAAATCCATGATGTTACCTGATAGTATTTGTAAATAGTTGGTGATAAGAAAGAGAGCAAGGAGAGAGCATATCTTGTTGAGTGGTGACATGTTATCTGAATGTAGGGAGAAGAGTAAGAGAGTAGTGATATATAAGGTTGGAGTATTGGAGTGTAGTGTACACGTGGGCATTGGTCGAAAAAGGCTGCAAAAAAACTTAAAACAAAAAGGCTCGGACTACAAAAACAGATCGCACTTGTTTTGAGCAAAAAAAGAGAATCAGATTCTAGTGTGTTATGCATGGCAAAAAAGAGAATCACATGCATGCTTTATGAATCATGTTATGGGGTTAATTAATCCAAAATACTAAGTATATGGTTTAAATACTCCAATCAATAGTCTCCTTTAGGAGTTTGAGATGTTTCTAGGCCCAATCATTTTTAGTGTTAGCCCAACAAATCAAACCTGAGCTGGGCCCATTTTTATGTCATCTTGGGTTATTTGAAGCATGAGTCCAATTAACCTTTATCATCAAATTCAAAGCGTTTAAGTTGTTTGAAAAAATGTAAGATTATCATGCATATATGGAGGCTAGAAGGAAGATAAATGGAGCTCAAAATGTTGCATGGTATGTGGAATCAGAGCTGCTCAGCTCTTTAAGTTGTGATGAATCATTCACTGTCTCATTTATATGCATTCATTCATCTACTCGTATTAGTTTTGTATGTTTGTTTTAGAGTTAATCAAATTGAGCTTAATCCCATCTTTACATGATCATATATATATGTAGAAATAATAAATTGTAGGTTTGGGAGCAGGTGAATATGCAGATAAGCTATCTGCAGGAAGCATTGCTGTAATTCTTCATCTTTTAAACATCTAGCTAGTCCTTGTGTTCCCATCCAAAAGCTCTCAAGATTTCTACGAGAGAGTATGTTTGTGATGCCTTCACGTTTCCACGGTCGGTTATACAGTAGTGCATGATGGTTGTTAAAACTAAGCGTTTCATTTTGTGCAGGCCACGGCTCTTATATATCTACTCCAAAAGCTTTATTTTGCAAACATCATCCAAAGAATACCATGTATTGCTACTTCTTCGTACGTACTACTTTCCTTTTCGATTTGTCATTTTTGGTTTTGAGATTGCAGAAAATATTAGAGAAGCAACTCACAAATATATGTAAAACATGTTCCATTCTTTGGCAGGAGTAAGAAACGTAAGCACAGATCAAAGGAGGCTTTGAATGACATGTAAGGATGTCAAGGCTTCGAATGACATGTAAGTTTGTTGGCTTGTAACTCATGCTTTGTCTTATCGACAACAACAGGGATGTAGTTTCAGCAAGATGCTAGAGTGAAGCTTAGAGCCGCATTGCATGAAGAGAATCTGAGAATGATTCTGTGAAACTCATAGTTGATACATACTAGTATAATTTTGTATTTGTTCAATTTCCTTGTCACCAAATTTGCATTTGAGATGCATGAGCATGTTATTTTTAGGTTTAAAATATAGGTATTTGCTTACATGTGAAAAATGGTGCATTTATTCCATCAATTTGAATTACTAGGAGTATATGAAAACAATGTATTTATATGATGATAAATCGTCGCCATTTTTCATTTGTATTGCTAGAAAACGTCCAAAAGCATTGTACCATGAGCAAGCAAATGAGGTTATGCAGGTAATTCAAAACCACCACCTACTCTCCTACTCCTACTATTTTGTCATCTCTCTACTGTCATATCAACTGCATCAAACAAAACTTTTTTTTTTTACCTTAATTTCTCATAATTTCTTTTTATTACATTGTCTTTACAACCATGAAAAGAAAATGAACTATTGTTTCTAGCAAAAGGGACTGACTTAACCGATTCTAGCACATACCGATCTAGTTTTACGGATTTTGGACAACCTCTCTCAACATGTTTTTTCGCCCGTTGCTTGATCTTAGCTTGACAAGGTGTATGTTTTAGCTGTGTTTCATGCATCCTATGTACCTCAGAAACTAGCTTCTCTTTATTGTATCAACTTTTCTTACATAGAGAAAAGAAGGGATCAAGAAGATAGACAAGTATAAAAGGAAACAGGAAAAGAATGTGATCTCACATTAAGCATAAATATGCGTATACATATCATGGATTTCTAGAGACGAAGAGAGGTATCAACATCAGAAATTTCAAAGAAACTGTGAGGCCCTCTAACAGTTTGTTGGCGTCGGAAATGTGGCGTGTGATGACTAAGGGAGGAAGAGTTGAGCCCAAGTGCTAGAGGGTCTTGACAAGCAGCGTTGTTTGAAGACAACGTTGAAAATCTCGTGACTGAAAGGTCATGGCGAAGATTGGTTTCTGGAGGCATTAGTCTGAGATTCTGTGTCTCTTCTCTCATCTCCTTCAATCTCTGCAGCTGCTTAAACCTTTCTTGAAGTAGCACTATTGATGAACCAACTATTGCTGGATCCTTGTGTTGCCTCCCCATTCTCTCTCTCTCTCTCTCTTGCATGGTGTGTGCTTGTGTATGATAGTGTATATATAATAAGAGAGGGGTTTTATTGTTTTTGCCACTGGTTTTGGAGGTTATACCAATCAGCCTCTTGATTGATTCCAATGTGACGAAATGAAGGGGGGAATCGGGCGACTGCGCAGTAAAGTCCAAGAAGGAAATGCTTGAGAGAGTAGTGAAATAATCTAGAGAGAGGGAGAGAAGTTGGTGGAGGGAAAAGGAGTTGAAGGTATGGCTAAATGTTGAGGGGAAGAGGCCAAATGGGAATGTATATAGTAGTTGGAGGGATATGTTTATTGGAATATGAGGTTGTGTGTCGGCTTGTTTTGAGCATTCTAATTACGCCATCATTGATGGTTCCATTCTTGTTGTTATCCTGAGTCATCAATGATGATTTTGATTAATTTAATAGGTTAGTAGAATAATTTGTATAATAACTTTGGAACATATCACAATTTGCAATTCGATTCTTTATCTTGAATTTTAGCCCCCTTTGCTTAGTTGATCCATTGAAACAAAATGTTGTGTACAAACATATTGAATGTAACAGAGAAATCGAACAAAGAAACAAGACATGGCAAACATTTTCTGCCATGCTATCTTGGCCTTGATGAGAATATCAGAAAGTAAAACTCAGAGAGATACAGAGATCAGCCAATTATTTGCAAGTTGCCAAATGTGCCTAACAAGAATGTAGAAGCAATGTGAATTTCAAAATTCCCACTTGCTTCACAAAAGAATCATTCAAATTTACATGCTAAGACTAATGTGAGCTCTAGAGAATACAAGGGGAGTAAAAGTTAACCAAACATGAGTCCCAAAGAATTGTATAGCGAAAATCCAATGAGTTAGGGAAGCATTGAAGTTTTTCCTATTATGAGTTGATTCAACTGGTCGCAATTTGCAGTCATGAATATGTAGACATGGCTCTAAAACTATACATACTTTACATCCAAGCTGTATGCAAGAGCCTGGATGAGAAACGCCTGGTTCGACATCCATCAGCACCACGTCGTATGCATAGACAGTTAACAAGTGATGACGATAGCTGCCAAATGTTACAGGCTTTGAGTAATTCTGAAATACCAAAATTTTGCCATCTCCTCTATTGAGCCCAAGAAGTCCACAAGATAGATTCAGGATTCAGTACGCACGCGAACACCCCTAGTTTTGAAAAAACAAGTTATAAGTTATTGTCCTGAAATAGCATTAAACCCAATTTCATTTGTCACCCAACCAACCAAACTTTCAATCTTTGCATATATGTGACAGTTAATTGGTATATCTAAACAAGTTAAATTTGTTTTATTTACTGTGTGCATATTAATCATCAAATCAGTATTCAGTAAATACACGTGCACACAAGCATCAATGGGGTACATTAGATTGCATCCAAGTGGTGGAGTATATGATCTGAGGCAAATCTCATGCATCCAATGATATTGCACCCAATTATTAAGTGACACGTTTATGACATTAGATAGTTGGCATTTTCTTTAGCCTTGCCTAATATAATGTTACCTTTTGCTCAAATAGTAGAGTTCGACAATTTAAAGCACTTCTAAGAGGCAAAGCAGCAAATGTGCTATTACTTCGTTTTTATAATGGCTACTTATAAATGTTTTATCATTACCACAAAATTTAGTTAAACATTCAAATACAAAAGCAAATGTAAGGACAATTACCTGAAATTATTGGTTAACCGAGCAACCAGGTCATATCTCTCTTTTTTAGAAAGAAAAATTGATCAGTGAGATCCCAAGAATCGGGCAACTCCATAGTATCCTGTGAGCAATGTATGGCATATATGACATTTGGAGCCCTAAAGAAGCCAAAAACAAACAGATATTAAAACAACAAGATTACTGCAATGAAATTATGAAACTTGTGTTGCTGAAGCTGCTATACTAGAACACGGAAAAGGAGCTGACAGAAATATTTTAATAGAATAACATAATTACCTCACCACTTATTTGATTGTAATTTGCAGCTTAATATCCTTCCACGAGATGCTGCAGAAAACCCACCCTTGTTGAGAAAAGATAAGGGCTATCAAATAAGAATGTATTTCCCATGAAAAAAATGTTATAACTATATCAACCATGAAATATTATCCTGGGTTTTGGTCTCCTAGGACTTGCAATCCATCAGAAAGTTGGTTCTCTGAGATAGATTTGTCGGTATTAGACATCTCCCTCGCTAGCATTTGATGTGTCTGGTTGCTAATAAGGACATTCTTTGAGTTCATTGCATGAAGAAAATTCAAGCATAATTGTGATTCCCCACCCTTTAGTAGGCGGTCAATCAAGACGGTCCAAACAATCTCATCACCATTCCATTGTTTCTCAAGCATGCCGTTGAACACCGTTTCAGCCTCTTTTGTCCTTTGTCTTGAACAGAGAGCTGATATAAGATCTGCATAAACTGATAAAGGGAGGTTGGAACCCCTACGGTTAAGCAGATGAAGTGTCTCCAGAGCAGCGTCTACTCTCAAATTCTTGCAATAAGCTTTGAGGAGAGAGCAATATATAGCCTCATTAGGAGCCTGCTCTTTCTCCTTCATAAATTTCACCAGCTGATCTGCCTCGTGGCTTCTGCCACCATGACAGAGACCATCAATTAAGATGGAAAATGTATCAATAGAAGGTTCACAGCCAATCTCGGACATCCTAGCTAGTAGACTGCAGAAGGTATCAACTGTAGCTTCTCTTTCACCGAAAATATGACCAGGAACAGTTTCATGTTGCGCTGTGATTTTTTCAGCAACTGTCTGGCTCTCCCTCTGTATCCCTTTGAGCAACACACTGTAGGTCCTGTAATTTGGGGTGCAACCTGCATTTATCATCCGATGAAGCAGAGAAAATGCATGATCTAGTCTACCTACAGATACAAAGCCATCGATCAACGAGGTATATGTGACCACATCTGGATATATTTTTTTTGTCATCATCTCTTCAAGCAAGATCTCTGCCTCATCCACGCGGCCTTCCCGGCAAAGACCATCGATCAATGCACTGTAGGTATACAAGTTTGGCAAGCAATTCTTTCTCTCCATTTCACGGAGAACCTTGAATGCCATATCTAACCCCCCATCCTTGCAAAGACCATCAATTAGAGTTGTATATGTAATCACATTGGGAAGCAAACCATCTTCTGCCATGTCATTGCATAGTTTCTCTGCTTCAGACAGCCTATAAAGCTTAGATAGACCATTAAGAACAGCATTATAGGTCTGTATATTAGGATGGCAACCAACCTCCTTCATCCTCTTGAGCAAAACTAATGCATCTTCAACTTTCCCTTTCTTGCAGAGACCATTAATTAGAGTCGCATAGTTCACCAAATTTGGGCTCAGACCTTCCAGCATCATTTCCTCAAATAATGCAGAAGCAGCATCAAGCCGATCTCCTTTGCAAAACCCATTAATGAGTTCCGCATATGTATACTGGTCAGGTTTACATCCATTTTCCTTCATCACCTCCATCAACCTACTGGCATTATCTAGATAACCGCATCCAATGTATCCTTTGATTAGCGTGTTATATGTGATCGTATTGGGAGGGGGACCCAGCAGCATTTCACGAAATAGAGTCATTCCCCGTTCAACATTTTTTATCACACAGAAACCATTGATCATAGCATTATATGTTTCTGTTTTGTCCAAATGACCGTGACGTTCCATCCACTGAAAGATTTTAAAAGCAGCATCTACATTTCCTCTCTCACACAGTTCATGTATCAGAGCATTATAAGTGACTGTGGTAGGAACCAATCCATCTCTCACCATCTTGTGGTACAGCCCTTTTGCTACCTCAAGTTGGTTAGATTTTGCCAATCCACTGATAAGGGCCGTGTATGTCAGCACATTGGGTACAGTACCCCTCTCTCTCATGCTTGCAACAAGAGAAACCGCCTCATCTACACGCCCATCTTCAAGCAATGCTGTGATAGGAAGAGTGTAAGTGTAAACTGTAGGTCTGATGTGATTCTCAATCATCTCCTCAATCATACACAAAGCCTCATCAACCCTTCCATCATTACATAAGCCATTAATAAGAGTACTATACGTCACTGCATTGGGATTAATCCCTTTCTTTACCATCTGATCAAAAACAACAAACGCTTTATCCAGATTTCTGTTCCTACAGTGCCCTAGAATTAACGACGTATAAGTGAACACATCAGGAAACATTTCAAACTGATATAGCTGAGACAAGATAATCTTAGCCTCCTTCACCTTCCCCTTCTTACATAGAATATTGATCATGGTATTCAAAGTTAACAAACTGGGCTTGATCCCACTAGCCAAAATCTCCTTATACACATTTAGAGCTGCAACAAGCATATTAAATTTCCCCAATTGAATCAAAAGGGAATTAAAACTATATAGACTATAAGAAAGGCCTTTACTAGCAATACCATTCAAGAAATCAACAACCCTCCTAATTTCCCCCTCGTCTCGACAAGCTTTAATCATAAGAATCCTCACATGGTCAGCAGGCGCAAAATTCTGATCTTTAACAAGCCTATTCAACATGGACATATAACAGCACATATCATGACTGTAAAAATGCCACTTAGAAAGCCAATAAAAAAACTGCAAAACAGAATCGGTGCTGGAGTGGGTTTCAATGATTCGGGCGACGTGGAAAGGTCTGAGCTTGGGTGTGAGGGATTTCAGCTCGGAGCTACCGCGCCATGGGATACGCGGATTGGATAGTATTTCGCAGACTAGTTGGACTAGATTTGGCGAGGGCTGATTTTGGGAATCGGAGAAGCTGAGGAGACGGCGGGTGGATAGTAAAACCGGATAGGGGAAATGAGGCTTAAGGGGTTTTAACATCGCGAGAAAGAGGGCCGCGGGAGGTGGAGGTGGCGGCGGCGAGAGAGTTCATGAATCACTAATGCGGCGGAGGAGAGGATTGCCATAAAATACGGTGGCGCATTGATGGATGGAGGGACTGGCAAGAAGGGCAAACCGAAGCACAGAGACGGAGAGAGGGGTTTGTTCACAGTTGAGTTTAGGTATTTTATTTATTGTAAATCATTTTTGGTATATAAATTATGAAATTGTATTTCACTAAAATATTCCTAAAATTTGATGTAAATATCACTAAAATGATTTTTACACTTTCAACTTATTCTTTATCTAAAACATCCTGCAATACAATTTGTCTAGTGACATGCAACACGGCCATATTTGTAATACAAATACAAATCATTTTATTTTATATGTAGCATAAGCAGGGGCGGATGCAGCTCTTTAGTAGGTGGGGCATTTGCCCCTCCTGACCTCTTCCCCTCCTTTCTATATTTATTACAAATTTTCATGTATATATATAAAATTATATCAAATGCCCCTTCTCAAAAATGAAAATTTTATTAACTTTGCCCCTCCTGTAATAAATTCCTGGCTACGCCCCTGAGCATAAGGTTGCAAAGTAAGTATGTCACTAGAAAGTTATGTCTTTTTACTGTATTTGTTTTTAAGATGCACAATCAAGATTGAATTTAAAGAATCTAGATTAATATAGAGACATGAGTAATTCATTTTACATGCTTTCATTTGAAGCAGGTAAAAAATCTATTGATATTAGGCATAAGCAGTTGTTTCGATATACTTGATCGATCGTATGTGTGTAATTATAAACCATACAGTTGATAGTTGGATGCTCCCAGTTAATCCGAATGTTGGCAATCAGTTCTCGACTTTGGATAGGAGGAAGAGGAAGAGGACGAGGACGAGGAAGAAGACTTGTCTCAATCTAATTATCCAACCTAGCTTGTGGTTGCGTGTTCATGATGTACTAGGGTCACATATAGGATTCCATTTTACTGTCAATTTGGTTCAACTTTGAATATAGGGGAAATGCTCAATATTGGTTATAGGATGAGTATTTATAGGCTTTGGGTGGAGTATGATATTTAATTGTACTTAATTACTCTAAAACTCATTAGATGCTATAGTTATAATGTAAGTATTTTATAGGAATGCATTGTGTGTGGATTAAGTTCATATTGGCCTTTTATGCGCTACTGTTATTTTTTATACAAAGGCAAGAAATTTAAGAGCACAAAACATATTCACTCATTAGATTAAAGGTACAACACATGCTCCATAGTTTACAACACAAGTGTGCTCATTTGCCAGGGACAAAGTTAGTGGCAAAGGCCCAAGCATTGTTGGCAACTGGATCAGCCAAATGATCATAGAGGTTCTCAATTGGGCCTTTTCCGGTCACAATGGCTTGAACAAAGAATCCGAACATGGAAAACATGGCCAATCTTCCATTCTTGAGCTCCTTCACCTTTAGTTCAGCAAATGCCTCTGGGTCATCGGCTAGGCCCAATGGGTCGAAGGCCCCACCGGGGTAGACCTTGTCGAGGCCTTCTCCGAGTGGGCCTCCTCCGACTCTGTATCCCTCGATTAAGCCCATAAGGACGACCTGGCTGGCCCAGATAGCCAGGATGCTCTGTGCGTGGATCAAGTTAGGGTTGCCCAAGTAGTCAAGCCCGCCCTCGGAGAAGATTTGGGACCCGGCCTTGAACCAGACTGCCTCTCCGAACGTAACTCCATTCTTGGAGAGAAGTTCGGGGAAGACGCAGCCCAATGCGCCAAGCATGGCCCAGCGCGAGTGGATCACTTCTAGCTCCCGGTTCCTAGCAAAGGTCTCGGGATCGGCCGAGAGCCCTGCAGTGTCCCACCCGTAGTCACCGGGGAATTCCCCAGTGAGGTACGATGGGGTCTGCTCCGAGAATGGGCCCAAGTATTTGGGCCTGTCCGGTCCGTACCTGTATTATCAATCAAGACCAAAACGTTAGTGGTTAAATTCTTGTTACGACTACTACAACAACAAATTAACAATCAATAACATACCAGATACTTTGGGGGGCGCTCCTGACGGTACGCCTCATGGTGAAGCGGCCGCCGCCGACGTTGCCGACCTTGCGGGCAAGCTCATTCTGTGGCTTGAGGGCTGCCTGACCGGCAAAAGCAGATTGTTGGATTGCTGAAGTTGCCATTTTTGCCTCTGCTTTTCAACTTACTTGGTTGTTGTGAACTTGTGATGGAGAAGGTATTGTAGAGAGATGGTTATATGGAGAAATGAGATGATATTTTGGATCACAAAATCTACACATCAGCACGACCCAATTGGTCAGTTTTTGGGATCAAGATTTCCTGCCAGATTTTTCCCAAGTGAAGCCGAGGCCTTCATTTCGCCACCTGGCACTCAAGAATCCCAAATCTATCCAATTCAGCATCTGTCAAACACACACTAGACACACATATTTCACATCCTACAATCAGACATTGGACACTTGGCAACACATATGATATAATTAAGTATAACCTCCATCTCTCTCTCACTACCACACACACACACACACTGAAACTGAACAGAGTAAGTGAGCAACTAGTATCAAAAATAGACAATTGGCAAAGCTCTACATTTCAAGAAACAACTTTGAATACATAATCTTGAAATCCACTCTAATGGATTTCTGAACCTGCAACCATTTAATTTCCCATTTAATGCAGCATGTTGAATATCGGTTATGAATCAAGTGAAGCGCCCTTATCACGGTGAAAGAGACTAACTGATTCAAACTACAGAAACCTAACAATTCATCTATAGTAATACTGTTTCACTCTGTTGGGGAAGATCCTTCGTAGTCCATCACAGACGGGGGAGCGTTAGAAGCATCCCACTCGCTCCCAACCATCAATGCGAACAGCATCAGCTTGCCGGCTTCTGGATAGTCCTTGTGCTGCATCAGGACAGCTTCGACAGATGAATTCGCGTACTTGGAATCTGGGTCGTCGGGACTTTCTAGCCTCAGAGGGAGAACTTCGTTAAATCCGATTCCATCAAAAGTTTCTGCATCAGGTCCATAACACTTGCTGGAGGCTTGAAAAAGAACGGTTTCCTTAAGTACCTCAATTGTCCTCTCATCGCTCCATCCCTCAGTTATGGACCTTTGATAGAGTTCTCCCCAATTGTCTTGATTTGCGGCATTCCTCCAGCAGTCTTCTAATAGGTTAGTATTATTTCTAAGAAATGAGGCACTGGTCCATAAGAAAAGATCAAAGGCTCGCAATGACGGCTCCGGATGTTGAATTCTAAGACACAACTCAATGAGATCTATAGGAGGAAGAAGTTTTTCTCCAATTGATTTCTTTTCTTCTTCAGGTAGAAGCGTCAATATCTTTTCCTGTAAGAGAGAGAAAGTAGTATTATTCCAATGACAGATTATATTTGCCAGTTTTATCGTCGAGGAACTATCTCAAAGGTAGCCTCAGAAGGGGTAAAAAAGTTTATTAAAAGAGTATGGTTACTAGCATACCTGTAGCTGTAGAATGTTTAGATCTGCATCAATCCGCCTGACCTTCAGCTCATAGCCTACATCTCTTGCTAAAAATTTTCAAACATCAAAATTTCAGGTACATGAAAACAATTACAGAAAGTGGTGCCAAACAGAAACCACTCTACTAAATTATGACTCCGGTTTCAATTCCTAGAAATCCCACAGTAAGAACATTTTTAAGGGTGTTAATTCGTCCAAGGATACCGTCAAGTGGTAAAATTTTAGGCAACAAAATGATGATTCATCTCACTGGAGAGAAGTACAAACAAGTACTGTAAAATGTACCTGCCATTGCCGATATTTTTGCAAGATTCAGAAAATGCTTTCTACTTGCCAAACTTAATTGACGCCTTGAGCCAGTTGCTTCAGTACCCTCCATAATGGAAACTGAGCTATCATCCTTAGAAAGAGATAATGCATGTAAAGTCTCAGAAGCTGAGGAAAATTGATGAAGAAACACTTCATGAAGCCACAGAAGATCAGGATGAAGCTTCAGAAATGTAGCTAACTCATCTGGAAACTCCTCACCAAGTCTCATAAGCTTTGAAAGTTTTTTGCTTTCATATAATTGTTTGAAGACAAAGCAGCTGAAACCACCCTTAGGCCCCATGCTTTCATGCTACAAAAGAGAAAATTTAATTAGATGAAAATCACGGGAGAGGAGATGATTGAGAAGATATTTAAATGCCTGAAAAAAATACCCAACGTGCCACTGCATGATGATATGACAAACCAAAAAATTTATACACAATCAATGGAAAAACATTCGTTACTAGTTGAACCAATCTTTTGATAATGCAAGAATTGTTGCTGCACTGCAGCAGTACCAATACCAGAGTGCTTCAGATTCATACCATTAGATTTTGGAGGAGTTCAGAATCATCAAGGTCACAGCATATACTCCACACAGTTCGATAGGCCTCATGTCTTTTTGCAATTGATAATAACTTTGAAGAAAGTGTCATTAGAGTATCATTATGCTGCTCTTTGTTTTCTTCAGCTGAGTCCTGTAACGTAAAAAGGTGAATGATCAAGGATGAGATTCATTTTCTCTGTACTCTCAAGGTGTGATAATATCAAGCAAGTCTGAGTTGCAGAGCACGATACTCTGCCTAAATGTTAAATCTCATCATGAACACTTTTGTGTAATGAAACTGTGGAGTACTTCAATAATCAACAGAGTTATTACCAAACATTATAACAATTGACAAAATCCTCCTGCATATAGGCCAAACTCTTACTAGCTGTAGAACTTTTATACATATGTAACAGGGCTACTACATAGAAAGTAAAGAGGGGGAATAAATATAACCTTCAGTTTGGCTTCCACGAAACTCTTCACTTGCTTGTAGAGGGCATCAAGAAGGGCATCTCTGCGTGTCCAGTATTCTTCCAGTAGAGTCCTAGGATCTTCCTTTCGTTCAGCTTTTGCTGTGATAGCATTGGAATACGACTCAAGTAATACTTCTGAAAGTAGTTCAAGATTTGAGTAGAAATCAAACTTTTCAGAACCATCAAGGCGGTTTGTTTCATTGAGCAACTGAAGCATGAATGATGCAACACTCCATAGCCCATTCCATACAACAGTTTTAGAGTACCATGGCGTCAACCCTTCAGGAGGAGGGTACCACAAGTGATATTCACTCTTATATTGAAAGGCTGCATGGAATAACATCACACAAGCACTTGAGAGTTCACAAACTCTGCGAAATTGAACAGGTGCCGGCATATCCTCGCTGATAATATACTCTAGCTGCCTCTCTAAGCAATGAAATACCTCTTCAAGATCTGAAACCTTGCTATAGAAAACTTCAGCGTTGTCCCTATCCATCAAAAGAACTGTGTTTCGACGGGCTCTCTCACCAACCAACTGGATAAGATCCCAAAGAGCTCCAGAAGTATGGGTATCTGAACTATAAGAGGACCCAAGTCCAGATGTACTCTCATGGCTAATAGTATTCTGCAGTTCTCTCATTTGGATCATGCCAGCAAGCTTTTCTCCATGTTCCATGATAATCTGCATAGATTCTCCTGGCATATACAATTTGATAAGTTGAAATTATTAGAAAATCGGAGACAATGGAATGGCAGCAGCACTGAGTGACAAGAGCAATATCAAACGCAAAAAGAACCAGAAAATATTTTAATTGGAAAAATTATTCATACTTTGCCTGGAACACAATTCTTCATGGCACTTGGATAATGCAAGGAACTGAAGAAACTTTTGGTGCTTTTGTTGCTTCTCAACAAGCTGTGCTGAAGCAAGAGATAAAGCAATCTCAGGGCCTCTAGTTGTTGTCCAATGTTTAGCTAGAGTGTCAACAATTGATTTACTTATCCTGGTAAATACATTCGTTCCACCCTCTCTTTCAAATGCCCTTGAATTTTTCAGTTTGTCAAGTACACCATCAACGTGCCCAGATAACAGAAACTCATGGAAAAGCTGACTTAGTAAACCTTCTGATTCCTCATCTTGTGGGCTTCGACGGGAAACTCCTGTTAAGCCTGGCCTTTGCCTGTCACCTGCATCCCAAACTTCTGAACTAGCTCTTCTTGGAGCAATATTACCAGCAACAGGAAAGTTTCTTCTCTCATCCTGTAAAGATTGGTCGTTGGAACTGCCTTTACGTGACAGGCTTCTTTCAGGTGGTTCGACACCACCAAGTATAACTGCCCTCTCAGGTATTGCCCAAACTCCAGCTTTCTCTGTGAGCACTACCCACGCTCCATCTTCACTGTCATCCAAGGAAGGAAAAACCGAAGCATCAAGAACTTTTCCTGCATCATGAGGCAGGTCAAACTGATAGAGTTTGGTTGAGCTCCTCCAATAATGGGAGACTGTTGCAGTACCATCGCCTGAGAGTATAATAGCAGAACCAGCTGGCTTGCCACCTACCTTTAGTCTCATGGAGAACAAAAATTCCTCATCCTCTACTCTTGCTTTAGGTACAATCACTTGGATAGGTGCTTTTTTCTCCAATACTACTTTACCTAGCGGCTTCGCAATATCAACACCAGACTTATATTGCATGGTCAGAAGAGAGTACTCAGTGTAGCTCGAACTGGTGACCCGATCCTTGCAGAATATAGCAACGAGAACAGTGATTACCTTGCCATCGGCATCAATATCCATATCAAGAGGCCAAATTTTCTTTTGGCCAGCAAGGTCCTTCTGGATACCAAGATCACCATCGGTCCCAATTATTTCATGTGACCAAAGCTCTGATACATTAAACTCTGCTGAAAGTTTCAATGTAAAGCATTGTATCTCATGATTAGTAAGTAGAAGGAACTGTCTTGTAGTATCATCTGATGAATGATTAAAAGTGTGCCAAGTCAACGACCTAGGGTATCCCTTACTAGTCACAAGTTGACTACTATCAACTCCAGGAGAAAATGTACTTGACATCCCATGCTCAATTTGTTTAGGCTCGATACCAGTTGGGGTGCATAGGAATCTCCAGATTTGACCATCAGAACTACATGCTAGAGCGATGCAGCTGTGGGTGGCAGAAGGGATAGCTGAAGCAATCAAGGAATTGATGGAACCCAACTTTCCAAAATTGTTGCCAAATTTGTCATTCTGCCACTGTTTGCTTAACTTCGACTGTCCATTTTGATGTAAATAAGTTGCCTCAAACTCAGAAGAAGCAACACAAGAGAGTGGTGGAACCACATTAGCATTATATATATCCGGCCAGAAAACTACAGTGCGAGTCTTCTTATTGCACATTACAATTCCAGCAGGACTGGGCTGTTGAGTTCCCTTGCTGCCAATTTTCTTTGAGCAGTGCCAGTTGACGAAACAAACTAGCCAATTATTATTCTGAGAACCACCTTTTCCCATCTCTCCATTTTCTGATGTGACAGAATCAAGGTCAAGGATGATGCATTTTCTTGAAGCAGAAGCTATTAAGTGATTCCATATGAAGAGTTTGTTTCCACAGACGATCCAAGCAAAAGATGTAGCCTTGTCCATTCCACCAGAGATGGATGTATCAGCTGCCAGAAGGCTAGTATTAGATATCATAGAAATGAAATAAATCAATAACAATATGTATTCAGGGACTAAGTTTGCTGGACAAACCAGGAAAATGGTTCTGTGACGACATGACTTGAGCATCACGTACTTCTTGAGGGAACTCCCCAACATAGACAGGCTGGACACTGTCTGTCTCATCTCCCCTGTCACTTCTTTTTGCAGGTGGGATTCTGAGTATTAATAACAATGTCAATTTAGTCAGTTAATGAATATCATGAGATTATTGTTCCCTCAGCTAGCACATGAGAAAAATATATAGATCGAGCTTCCACACATTTTACTTCATCTAAAATTAAAAGACAATCAAATTATAATATGTCACTTAAATGAGTAGATACGGAGAACAATCTTTGGTACTAATAAAATTTCCAAGTCCACACTCCAGCCTTGTGTTTCTAACAAACATCCAGTTTAAACTAAGAAGTGTGGAGAAAAGATAAAGGAGTAGAGCATAATGAGTAAATCCACATAGACCCACCAAGTCACATAAGAAAATGTTTTAAATATAAAAAGAAGTAATTTTATAAGGTGAATGCTGTAAAGAATCAGGCCATCAGCAATTTTAGATTGTACAGAGATCTGAAGCTCTTTTTGCTGTCTTAAACTGGGTAATAAATGTGAACACTGAGTTAAATCGTTCCTAATTCCTATGCTTGAGAAAATATACTGGTCACATCAGCATTATAGCACAGCACAAATACAATACAAGGATGGAGTATCTAATTA
Source organism: Salvia hispanica (assembly GCF_023119035.1). Lineage (NCBI taxonomy): Eukaryota > Viridiplantae > Streptophyta > Magnoliopsida > Lamiales > Lamiaceae > Salvia > Salvia hispanica. The sequence goes on along the minus strand of NC_062969.1, from coordinate 148,019 downwards.
TTTTGAGTTATAGTTAGGTCACACAGCTCAGAAGTTGTAAACTAATGACATACACAACACGCGACACTAGTGAGGTATCATTTCTAACAACAGAAACAGTTGAATTACCTGGCCAGAACGGAAAGGCGAGAGGTCCAAGGGGCAGGGGTGCCCGTGGCTGGGCGATTGTCGAGCAACGGCCTCCGGCTATCGGCGAGCGGCGTGGAAACTTCGTCTCTCCGATCAAACACATTTTTACGAGCACTTAAGCCTGATTTCTTCGCTGGAGGAGAGAACATTGCTCGTGATAGAATCTCAGCAGTTGGGAGATTTTGAATTTGAATTAAGGTTTAGGGTTTTTGATCCCGGGTTGCTGTGCTCTAACGGCGACGTTTCAATTCAATTACTGCATTCCTTTTCTTGCTGCGCTAGAATTAGTACGTATTTATGTGATCAATGATTTAAGTTAATGAGTATTTATGTGGAGGAATGATATATTACATACATCGTTGTTTTTATCGTATGTTTAATATTATTCATTTTGATTTACATATTTAGTTTGATTTTAATAGATTAAAAAGAATTATTGAAATTTTTAATTTCATAAAAATCAAAGTTTTAATTATTATTTTACTATTAATTTATTTGAAATTATAGAGAAAACAAACAAATTGAGCTTTGATTTTTATGAATTGTGTAAAATTAAAAATTTCAACAATATTTTTTAATGTATTAGAATCAAATTAAATATATAAATTGAAAAGAACACTAAATGTGCATCAAACAAAACGAGAGTGATGTTGTAGCATGTCATTTCTCATAGTAGTATAAATATGTCGTTTCTTTAACAAATCCCAAACAAAACGAAGAAGACTGTGACAAAGACTCTCAACAGAATAACCATCTTCCAGCAATGCTAAGCAAAATTTTTAAAGACAATAACGGTACAAGCATATACACACAAGCAAATCTACATCAAGGTTCCAGCTTCAACGACACCACCCGAGACTGCCTGTTCCGCTTCGCGGCCTTCACAAATACCACCGACAGACAAGCCGGGGCCCACCATGGCCGCTGTACCTTTTGCTCTCCTTTCAAACAGGCAACTGTAGGATAAAAATCAGTCAAGATTTGCAATTTCATACCATTAAAAATCTGTAATCGACAGTAACATCACCAAAACAAGCAAATTTATCGCTAGTAAGAGGAACGAGGCAAAAGCAAAGTAGGATCATAGCTTGTAGCACGATGGATTTTCTATAATGACCAAGCATCATGGCTGTAGCTCGCTTGTCATGGAAATACAACTTATTGATTATATACCATTTTTTTATGGTTTCATCTCCATAAAATCGGTTATAACATAAAAAAATGTTGAAATCATACTAGCGATAGCCAATATATTGATCATCATCCATCACATTTAGCAAAGAATAATGGATCGAATGATCATGAGAATACCTACAAAATGATATAGAAATTCTTCCTACGTCACTCTAACATTGTTTATACATTCCCATCCAGGCAGCGTGCAAAAATAAATGGGGATCATACAAAGCAAATGAATAAGTACCAGCATTCATATTTCATTTCCTATGTCATTAGGTGTCTTATGAAATTTTCAGCATGGAATTACATATTGGTTATAACTTATAACACGATTAGTTATGTGATGATTGAGATCTTATCAGAAAATACAACCAAACAAGAGACAATTAATTGGACAAGCAGTACAATGAGCTTAACGTGTGTTAAACTGAGTTTTAAAGAGCAATACATACACATACACATACACATATACACATGGAGGTAAGAAGGAGGGAGGGGATATGGACCTTTTATTCGTCTTAACTCCTTGCACAATGTAATAAAATCCCCCCATTTCATGTGGCACTTCCGAATGAAACGGAGAATCTGTTCAGTTGTAAACATTGACATCCCTTCCAAATACTCCCCATTGACACCATTTGCTTTGAATATTTCACAATAGTTACCAAGATTTATTTCTTCCAACCACAGCCCAACATCCTGCAAAGCAGGGTCGTACAGATTGAAAATCCATCAGAAAGTTGCTTTATTCAACAATACTTAAATTCCCTACATTCTTTTTCTCATTTGGCTTTGGCCCCCTCCAAAAGACACGCATTCTCGCTTTTATGCTCAGCAAAGTAGATTAATAAGTAACAGCAGTTTTATGACTTGCTAGTTCAAACAAGTTGGAATGGTTTGAAAAATGTGCTAAAATCTGAGCAGTTTAGAAGGCTTTAAACACGTTGTTAACGGAGTTGATAAGGGAAAGAAAGAAAGGTTTAGGGTGAATAATATAGAGGAGATTTCTAATCACCAATATACCAAAATAGGTCAATTTCGGAGTAATGGATGTACTATACTATGCATTCATCCGAACATTTATTATAATGGTTTCCATCTTCAAGTTCTTCCATCCAAAGGCAAACTACAAGAAAGAAAACCTGGGAGCCTTTATTCTTTCTCCATGCTTTGTAAAATAAACATACTTTAGCCTTTCATGGCCTAGACTAGAGAAAACCTGGGAGCCTTTACCCTTTCTCCAAGCTGTGTAAAATAAACATACTTTTAGTACTTCATGGCCTAGACTAGAGTTGAAGCAAAAACCTATTTTAGGAATCACAAAGAGACTCTAGACATTTATTTTACATGTCAATGCAACAAGATAATGACAAAGCACGCATAACATGGCACCATAACAATAGAAAGAAAGATCCAAAGAGAAAGCACAGTATCACTGTAGTTGTGTAACTCCATGGCACTTCAAGGACAACTAAAATGAATAACATGCATCCGGGGCCACATTCCCAGACGTAGTGCACATACACTTTTTTCGAGAATTGTGCACATACACTATTGATGTCCCAAATGCATGTCGTAAAAGCATGCATACAGATGCCTTTGTTGGGCTACACATATCAGATCAGACCAACAAAGCTTATCTACAAGGCAAGTATCCTTGAACAGAGTTTTCCGGGAGAGTAGAAGTGATCAGCTCCTTGCACATTGGTCCCTATATTTTGTACAACATCATGCACTTACTAGCGATACTCTTTGTGCTGAGCCAGTACAATCTGAAATCAAATTACCAATTTATTTGCTACAAAAGGAATACCGAAAATCCATTTATAATCTAAAATGCATTTCCATGGAAGCTCTCCTCGCCCAGTTATATCCCAACTTCCTTTTAGAAGATGAAAGGAATAAGAAGGGGCCTTCTCTCAGGCTAACATCTAAGCCATTCTGCGCTTATCCAAGATTCCATATTCGAGCAGACACAGCCTTCACACCCAAGTGACATCCAACAACCACAATTGGACACTCAATTTCCCAAAAGTGCCTTACTGAAACAACTCATAGAGAAGGGCTCACAATTAGCCCCAAATCAAATGCTTATTTGGTGGGCTCATTCAATCACACTCAACATTCCAACCCAAATTCACACATTTGGCAGAAACTAGGACCCAAAGATTACAAGTACTAACACTCTTAGCTAAAATTAAATTACACGGTTCTATTCAGCAAACCTCCGATGAACAAACTCAACAACCTCATAAATCATCAAAACTCTCCCTTTCCAGTAACCAAATACCAGAATTTAATCAGCAGTAACATTTACACTCCAACAAAATTATAAAAAAAAATTAGAACTTGGGCAGCAAACTACACGATCCAAAGAAGATAAACACAGACAAAAAGGGAAAAAAATTCGGAACCCATCAAAAGATAAGAGCAACAAACAAATTGAAGAATTACCTCAACCGTCCAAATAAAGAAATCCAGAGGCTCTGGCTTCTCTTTTTCTTTGCTCATGTCGCATAAAAAATTATCCAAGGCCCTTTTTTCAACAACAAGAAAAGGAAAGAAAGAACCAAAAATTGAAAAATTTTCAAATCATAGCAGTAATAACATTTATCAACATATATTGCAATAGAATAGAGTCAGTGTCAGTAATTGCAAAGGGCAAAATCCAAACCTTTGAATTTACGGGGCAATCAAAGGCTCTGGTTTAGTAGGAGTACTTCATTCGGTGATGAGTGTGGGTGGAGACAGAGAGAGAGAGAGTGGAACTTTACTACTCTTTCAGGAGTTGGGTTTGGCCTACTAAACATAACTTACCTAAGCTAGTAGGCTACTAGCTTTTGGTTTTGTTCTTGTCAACTCAAATTTCCCCAATTTTGCTAGTACTTACGCCTCCGTTCCACAGTGACAGATGCATTTCTTAGCTGGTATGGAGAGTAAGAAAAATTATATTAAGAAAAATTGTATTAATAATCCCTACGTCCAACAAAAATATGCACTCTTTTCTTTTTAATCCGTCTCATAAGAATATGCCCTTTTTAATTTTAAAAACTTTTTTCCCTCTACTAAAACGAGACTCATTCTCCACTAACAATACTTTAATTACTCTTTCTATCTATCTCTCTCTTATTTTATTAATTTTGTATTAAAATCAATGCCGAACCCAATGTGTATATTCTTTTGGGACGGAGTGAGCATTGCTGTAACATGGATCAACTAAATTTGCGTTTTATTAAGAAAAAAAATGCTAAAAAAGAAAATGGAAGAAAAGAAATTAACAACTCATAAACTTGCGTTTCATGCTTTGGCACAGCAAATCCTAGTGTGCGTGGCCAAGAAAGGGGAAGTAATAATTTTAAGGAAGGAGTGATATTGTGGATTGATTTATTACCTGTGATTGAATCAATCCACGACTTCTTTAGCAGGCCACTTCAGGCCCATTAACTTTTGTTTAGACGTGAAGGAACTTACAATTATAGAAATGCAGTATCAATCCAAGAAAAATGCACAAACAATCCAAGAAAAATGCACAAACAAACCTTCCTCACAACAATCCAAGAAAAATGCACAAACAATGCATCGCAAATACAATGTTCCAATAAAGTTAATTGGTGGCAAAATAATAATAATAATAATAAAAAAAAAAGGACTCAGCTAACCACAAAAGCTAAAAATACAAACATATGGAATCTTCTGGGAACATTGCAATGCCATCTATCCAATATATACCAAAAAGTTGTTGAACCAAATCAAGCACCAACCCTCTAAGAAGAAAATTTTGGCCAAGCTGGCGCCTTTGCGAAGTTAAAATTAAATAGACCATCAAGCAAAAATGTAGATGATGTTCAGGAGCCATGGCGCGAGACAGAGAGATTACTGAATCATTTGCAGTTAGACGTGAAGAGGGTTCTCAATAGTTGCCGTTGGAATACTCATTGGTCTGGCTAGGAGCTTCAACGGGTCCTTTGTTGGTTTTGCTGATGATTCCCTTACCAAAATACTCAGCAACAATGGAGAAACCGTCCTTTGAATTTCTCACTTGCTGGAAGAAGTAATCTTGGCTTTTGGAATTCTGCTCTAGACTTCTCTTCATCTCTGAAACAGCTCTATACTCGGGAGCACATTCTGGACATTCCTTCTCATTGTCACCAAGACATCGTTGGTGGAACGAGTGCATGCACATGAAGTGGACAGTGGGGAGGTCAAGTGTGAAGGTGCAAGCACTGCACTTGCTAAGCTGGAAGATCCTTGCATTTGTTCTCAGATCCTGGATTTCTTTTCTCATTGATGATGTTTCCTCCTGTACAAAGACAAATCACTCCGTATGCATATATCTTGCATTCAAGTTAAATTATCTTAAATTGCTTATAATGTACCTGATACTTTTCAATAGCTATATGATCCTCCTCAATCATCTTTGACTCCTGCTCAAGCTTTCTAGCAATATAGTCCTTGATCACAGAAAGTGTGAGGCATGGGTTTCTAGATAAAGTTTGAAGAACTAAAATCGGAGGCAAAATATCATCCCTTTCTACATAAGTCAAAACTTCTTTAACTTCTCTAGAACAATCCTCTCCAAGTTCACCAAAGTACTTCAACACACCGGCCCAGAGAGAGGGATCACCACCCTTACCTGAGTCCCCCAGCCTCTTGCAGCATGCAATTAAACCTTCATGATCATGTGCCTGCATATAGCAGGCAATCACCTCCTTATAAAGTTTCAACTTCTCATACAGATACAAAAGCCCTTCATTAAAAGAGTTCATCTCACACAGAATTATTGCTAGATCAACATCATATTGTGGCTGCTCCTGCTCAGATGGCCATGCACTTTTAAGCAAGACCAGCCCCTTTTGACGTCTCTCATGGCGATCTCTCTCCAGGGATGCATCATCAGATCGTATCTTCCCATTAGATTGTGTTCTTGACATCACAACAGCACTGGAATTCCTATCTGCTGTAGGTTCAGCATTTTCACTGCTACCAGTTTGTGCAAGAGATGGAAAGTCCAAATCGTGAGACAAGTATAACTCCAACAGGGTGTTATGGATTTCAACTTGAGCCGGAGAATCCTTCACTTTGTTGGTGTAACTTTCTAGGAATTCCATGAGCGATTGCGGATGAATCACAAAAATATTGATAAAATCAACAGGAGATGGCAACATGGCTAGAAAGGAGGAGGATCCCCCCCTTGCAGATTCTCCTTCTTCAGTACAAAGCCTCATCAATATTTGAACTGTCTCTTTTGGCTTGTGTTCTATGAGAATCTTTCCATACTCTTTAACAGTCAAACCAGCTTGACTTGGCTCAAGGCTATTTATATATTGCAATGCTTCCTCATATCTGTCTAAGTCCTCAAGCAAAATCTTCAAGTACCATTCATGTCTCCCAGTCTTCTTGGCAACATACATTGCATGCTCATGGTAATTGGCAGCTCGACATACCTTTATTGCAGTTTCCACATCAAACTTATGTTCCCCAACTCCATCTTCACTCTTTATGAATATATCCAACTTCTCAACATCTTTCAGTTTGGTATAACAGTTGAGCAAGAGAGTGGTGTGATCTTTGGAAGCAAGACCTTTCTCATGCAACTTTTCCAAGTAATTTGTTAGATTGTGAATTCTCTGTGCATCCAAAAACTTCTGTATGACATACGAAGGTTCTAGATGCCCAATGGTATGGATATACTGAGCCATAGCTTCGTCGTAACTCTGTTTGCTATATAAATGATCGCCATACTTCCTTAGCACTTCTGCAGTAGCCACAGCATCAGCTTGCTGGCTCTGGACAAGATTAATAGCCACTGGGTAAAGGTTTTTCTTGAAAAGCATATCCAACTTGCTTTCCATATCCTTCTCTACAACAAGAAGAACTGATTTGTCTGCCATAATGAGTAATATATTACCCCATTCACAGAGCATGTGAGAAACTTCTTGAACCGCTATACTATGGGCTATTAAGCGGTTCTTCAGGTCATAAATGTTGAAAGTATATTTCCCAGTTCTCTGATCAGCAATAACACATAAGAGATAACCACGAAACCACCCAACAAGTTTCTTCTCTCCCTCGAAAGCCCAGCATGGGCCTCGGCCATCAATTTCATAGAAATAGACAGCTTCGGGCCGACCAATGATCAATTCCTAATCCAAAAGGAGAAAGGTTACAGCTAAAGTACGGCACAAGCATAACCAGCTAACATATTATACATACAAGATGAGTAGCCTACCGAGCGATCAGTCATTGCCACACTTCCAGCTTCAGAACCTATGTAATCAAGCGTTTGAGCAGTAGGTGTTTGAGCCTCCACTTTAAACAAGCTCACTGAGCTCGGAGTGACAGCAAAGAGTTGAAAGGCTTGTCCGTCCACACGGAAACCAATACCAGTAATCGGAGAATGTACTTTTCCGGGTTGACCATTCTGAACCTCAAGCTTGAAGCGCTTGATCCGTTCACGGGCAATGTCACCTTGAATGCAATAAATACAGCCATTCTCCAACCCAAGGGCGATAAATATTATTGGAGGAGCCTCCTCAAAAACTAGAAAAGACGTGATCTGTAAGAGAAACAATAGGAGAATTCTCCATAAGCAGTCACACATATTGCTATGCAACCAATTGAAAGTGCCTTACTAACAAGTTGCATCAGTTCTCACTACACATATAAACACTAAAGCTGCATTATTATGTACCTCTGCCTCAGAAAATTGGTTGGTAAATATTCGCAAAATCTGAATGCACTCTGGAGCTGAAGTACTCGACCCTTCTTCTTGTCTTTTATCGAGATCGAAAACCTTCAAGCACACAGCTGCTTTCTGTGGAGGCAATTGTTCGTCCTCTCCCACAGTCACTAAGAAGTTCCGTTGCTGATTCAGATAAAATTTTGCCCAATTAGATAGACCACTGGAAAAAAGAGCTACTCTAGCTCCACTGCTTCAGCATTCCATTAAAGCGGTTTAAAAATTGGGGATTATCTTGAAATTAGTCAAAATCAGAAAGACGAATCCGCATACATACAAAAAGAAGCGAAAATAGGTGATACCTTAAGCTGCTGGAGGAAGAGAACAGAAGAGGAGTGAGCCGGGAAGGAGTAATTGAGGTGGAGGCCGCGATCAAGGAGTGAGACGGCGCCGTCGCGGCAGCCTAAGACGATCCTACCTCTGCCGCTGGAGCAGCATCGGATTTCGCCCTCGATCTCCTCAGGGATTTTGGTCTTCTTCTCCTCGAAGAAGTCGAATTTCCGCCACTGGTACATTATTTTCGATTATGTGACTCAAAAAAGCGAGAGTAAATCACCGATCACGCGGATCTATTCGTGGAGGTGGCGCCGCCGGCGATACGCCGGAGCTATGGGCGTTGCGAGATCGCCCTCAATTCTAGTTGTGATCGAATTTCAATGACATGCACAAAATTAAAACCTGTGAGATTAAATTAAGAGGGATTAATTTGAGATTATTAATACTAAGTCTGGGGTATTTGGGCTTAGTTGGGCCTAACATTTATGCTCATCGTAATTCCATTATCATTAGTTAGGCCCAATTTTAAGCTAAGAACCATGGTGCGTCTAGTATTTCGCATTAAGATTATGGGCTTTTAAAAATATTTCTTGCTTCATTTCCATTTATTTTTTTTTTGCAAGAAATGGTTTTGGATTCTTGCTTGAAATTCTTGTCAAATATTTTCATTTTTAATGACAAATATTTCTTGTTTTTTTTGGTGGGTTTAATGATTTGGATTTGCATCATCTATTGATTCATGGTAAAATTAAACAACTTTTTTATACTCATGATTTTCCGTTCTGTGTCTGATCATAGATCACATCTTTATGCAAACTGCATTCATGATTCTTGATTAATTTATGCTATGCACTAGTACTTACTCCACTTTTTTTTATCTGCTATCTTGATTTTCAGTTCAATTTATGATCAAATAACTTAACTTTATGCTACTTTTTTTTTATCAGATTTTCAGTGATCAAAGATCTCATCTTTATTCAAACTGCATTCTTGATTCTTAATTGCTATATTTATAAATATGCACATGACATGTGTATATTTAAGCTGGGGGGAAATAGTGGAACATATGCACAATGTGCTTAATTTAATGAGTTGTAGAGTGGGAGAGTACTTTTGAAATTAATTAAGTATTTAAAAATTAGACTTATGGGGTGGGCCTTGGCCTAAATATTTGATAATTAATTTGGGAGATTTATTTACTGTACAAAGTATATATAGGTAATTTAACAATTCAAGATCCAAAAAAGGCTTTATGCTTTGGATTCTTGCGTATCTTTTTGTATTAATGAAATTTTTGCATGAATATATATGATCAAAAACAATTTAAACACAAAAAATTACTCCATATATAAGATTGATAGTTTCAATTGTTCAGCCCTATATTTTTCAGGGTCTATAATAAAACTCATAAACTAGCTTGATCATTTATTGCTTATTATTACTACTTTTTAATGAATTGACTATATAGTAAAAAATATTTTTTCGACTTGCATATACGGAGCATATTAAGAGTAGGTCATGAATATACCAAAGATTAATTGCAAGTTTAATTTTGTACAACTTGCTTTCCCTATACTGTAGTACTATCTATGTATTCTAATTAACTTATACGTATAGTACATTATCTCATAGTACAAATATCACATCTACATTTATACTTACCATTAAGATAGTATATATATTTTTAAATAAATTAGGTAATGCATGTACTATGACTAGAAAAAAGTGAATATAGTATTAAAAGAACTTCTTAATTAATGGCATGTTTAATTTAGCTAGGGTTCTTCATAGGAATTAAGTATCGTGCTAAAGCAATAGTTCTAGGATTAGACTTCCATATTAATTTAACGTTTTAGAGCTTTCGGTTTCAATAATAGTAAGTAGGGTATATTTTAATCTTTTTATATACTCCAGGAGTATAAAAAATTACCTTAGCTTAACATTATTAAACTTAAGTTAGCTTGGATATACATATGTACGAGGGTTGCGTTAGTATGCTAACTAATTTACAGTAATAACTAATAACTTTTTCAATTTTATGTATTAAAATTATCAACACAAAGATATAATTATATCAATACAACATATAAATTTAAATATCAATACAAGAATATTGATCAATTTATGTACTTGTGTTGATATTTTTAACATAAAAAATCGATATTAGTTATTAGTTATTACCATAAATTAGTTAGTATTTGATCACACACCTATGTATGAGTACCTATCTCATTCCCACCTTATATATATATTGAAATAATACTACTACTACATGTTATCAAACATGTAATTGGTGTATCGTTTAATGTCAACCGCGCCAGAGAGAGAGAGTTGATAACATTGAACAAACAAATGATGTCTATTTGGGACCCAAGTGAGTTAGCAAAGACTTCAACTTTAGAGACAAAGACAGAAACCATCCAACTACTATACCTCAATCTCCAATTCTTTACTTTTATCTTCTCGTTAATTTTCTTGTGAAAGCTAAGACTTTTGTCGACCACCATATTCAAATTCAATTCTCCATCGTCGATTAAGACAAAGGTTATTGTAGTTGTATATATACTCTTGAACTAAAATGCTTCAGATTCTGGAATTTGCCTAAAGTTGTCCGAATATATACTTATGGAGATGTTCAAATTAAATCTTTTTAAAAGTGAGAATCGATTGAGCGAATATATAAAGTACTAGGAGTATTTCGTTACAATTACAGAATTACTTATAACATATTCGTCTTCAATTCAAAAAACTACTTATATATATAGAGAGAGAGAGGGGAGTTACTACTACTAATTTGTAATGAGAAGGCACGCTAACAAACTATGTAGTGATTAAAACTGAAGTACAGACAAAACTAGTTTGCAACTTGCATCGACAAAAGTCTTACTCATATCATATATTTATGTGCACGCGCACTAATTTAATTTAATCAATCAAATGGGACTAAAATACTAAGGTCTGTGACCAACATAAAAAAAAAATATTATCCATCCGCATGCAATTATTGAATCGAGATTCTTCAATATATTGGGGGGTTACAAAAAAATAATTAATATTGCATATAAAGTTAATAAGTAATGGTTTTTTTTTTCTATATATGAAGTTGGTTTGTTTAGCTTAATATAGATTTTACACAATTAAAACTTGTTTTAACTACTACTTAGTCAAATTTCTCTTTTAATATATAATTCTATTTTTATATATTTAACGTCCTCTTTAGCTAAAATGTAGATAAACATCTTCCAATTTAATAGGTGCCACTTACATGGAGCTTTTTGATTTATGTTCCTTGCTACTATAAAAAAAACCCTATTCATTGCTTTTTGGTACTCTCTAATGCAACACTACTCATTAAAATAATGGAGTAGATATTCACATCTTTTTTAAAGTCCTTAATATTTATCAACGTCGGACATTCTATTTGATCAATTAGTTGATTGAGTATGAAAAGGGATTTAAAAATTGAAGTGAAATTGACAAAATTATGAGTTTGTGTGGGACATTGGTATTTGTTAAATGGGAGACAAACAAGCATCACAATTCCCTCTTTCCTCAACTCTTTGCTTTGATCCCTTTGCAATTTCATTGGGAATATCGTTTGTGATTCGTAGGAGATTTTCGATCATCACAGTTAGTATTATATTTACATTGTTTACTTCCTAATCGTGTCATCCTTCACTAGAGACTATAAAATTGAACATGCATTTAAAATTGAGTTAATAAAGATTTTATATGATTGTTTGTAAGATTCCACCATACCACTTCGTAACTTTTAAGTTTTAAACTCCAGTAACCAAACTAAGTTACTAGAATTTGTAATCACGCAAGTTTAAATTTATTTGAAAAGTGATTAGTACAGAAAAGGGCATAATTATATCTAATCAATTACTAGTATGTATTGTAATCATATCCATATAGAACTTACATGTGTTGATAAAGTACTCCGACAATATTAATCATACAAAAGATTTATATATATATTTATTCAGCACACTTCTCAATCCACGTTATTATCTTAAGTTGAATATTAAATTTTGATATTAATTAAATGAACGGTGCAGATATAGAGAGATTAAATATATTACTAGTAAAAGAAAGTGAGAGGTGAAGTGGAATGCACTTGTTTCTACGTCATCTCTCTATCCCCTTGTCACTTTATATAGACACCTTTACCCTTTCACTATTTCTATTACATTCCTCACATATTATTATACTAGTATTATATTATTTCAAACATTTAAATATTAAGATTAAGAAATTGTGTTAGTATAAGTAGGGGAGATGTATAAAGTAGGAAAGAAAAAGAGAAAATATAGTAAACGATAAGATTAAGTAAAGAGTGATTGAATCTTTTACTGTTATTTGTCGAAAAAAGAAATAACTTAATTTGTCGAAAGAGTGATTGAACATTTCAAAAAAGAGTACGAATCAATTTAATTGGAATAGAAAGAGTATTAATTATTAGAATTTCTCAAGATAAATAAATCATTTTTTTGTATTTTCTATCTTATCTTATTCTCTTTATTTTATATTCTATTTTACTTTGATATCCTCCATTTGACTACTAATAAAACTTCATTTTCTTAAATCTAATGGGAAAAAAAAATTATAAGAAATATATAGGTGTATGTAATTATTAAGAAAACCCAGGGAGTACTATATATAGGTGTATGTAATTATTTTAAGAAATATCCGCAGTGGTAATTAAGTTAATTCACCTTAATTCTGCAGCTTCTTTTGTAATAGTTTAAAATTTCCAGCTCTCTAATTTCCTGTCGAGTGCAGCAACCTCTACTCTCTCTCTCTTTAAGAACAACTGTTTCTTGGGGGTGTAAGTGTAACTACATTGAATAGAAAGCTCACAAACTTGGATTCTTCGAAAGAGGTTGGTTTTCGTTAAACAGGCGTTTCGAATATTAATCAAGATTTCCACAGTTCTTCTGTTTTCATCTGAATTTTGCTTTCCAAAGGTTGTAATTTGATTGATTGTATTCCCATACAACAAATTCAAGTTTTGATTTTTGCTTAATTAGTTTTGATTTGCAGCAGAAACTAGTTGAGGAAACAGTAAAGTTGATTTTCATAAGATTAGTGATCATAGACATTGAATTCTTGCATTCTCTCACTCTTCAGCTGGATTTTAGCCTGCATTTCACACTAGGATTTGTTACATCAGTTTTTCTAGGGTTGTAGTGTAAAAAGATGTGAGCTTTCAAAATTTCTTGTATTTTCAGTTGTTTGACTTATGTCAACTTACGTTTTTCTATGGGAAGGTGGAAGTCGTTTGACCCCATAAAATTTTGATCAAAGTCTTGCCGCTTTTGATGCTTCAAAGAAATTAGGGAGTTTTACCAAATGAAAATTCTACATGATTCATCAAATTCGAATTTCTAGCCTGCTTCCTTTAGTGGACTCCACCAACATTCTCATTTGCCTATAAATAGGGCAGTATGGAATCCAGAGCTTGTTAATCAAAAGTGTGAATTTGTTTTAACTTTCATGCAGTTTTCTTGGATTTGATGGTGTATAATTTTATTGAATCAGTTAGTTTTGTAGATGGGTAAATAGTTTGGTTGCTGTGATCTTGATTGCTAATTCTAGTTTCATTTTCTGGATTTGTGCAGTTCTATTTTGATTGAATAAGAAGGGCTTTTGAGTGGATTCTGTGTTAGGTGTAAGATCAAACATGTCTAATACATGGTATTGTCAGCCTCTTAGAAAGCTAGAGGGCTACTCCCTTCAACATTGTCAGCCATTAAACAGCCCTCAGCTATGGAGTTACAGCAACATTGCTAATGGTAATGGCTGCTCGATTCTCCTCTCTCAGGACCGGTTCTGTACACTGGAGTCATCCACTCTGACTGCGAATCACTCAGCTTCAACGGTCAGCCTGTCTCCCAATGAGAGCTCGTTGTCTCATCAAGACTACCCTGCAGGAGGTCTGCAGATCAAAGAGGAGGAAGACGTGAGCGAGTTGAAGCACAAGCTCAAGGAGCTTGAGACCGTGATGTTCGGGCCAGATGTTGATTTTCTTGAAACCTATGACGATTCTGTGGCAACTAGGTTAGCATCCGCGGAGATAGACAGCTGGAGGCAGCTGATGGAGGTGATCCCGCGAGGGGACCTCAAGCAGCTGCTTACGGCCTGTGCAAAGGCCGTGTCAAACTGTGATTGGTTGATGGCTCAGTGGCTCATGTCCGAGCTGCGCCAGCTGGTCTCGGTTTCTGGTGCACCGGTGCAGCGCCTGGGGGCATACATGCTGGAGGGGTTGGTGGCGCTGATGAGCACCTCTGGCAGCTCCATCAACAAGTCTTTGAAACTGAGAGAGCCTGCTAGCTTTGAGCTGCTGTCTTATATGCATATGCTGTATGAGGTGTGCCCTTATTTTAAGTTTGGTTACATGTCAGCAAATGGTGCCATTGCGGAAGCAATGAAGGATGAGAATAGGGTTCACATTATTGATTTCCAGATAGGTCAGGGTAGCCAGTGGATACCTCTGATTCAGGCGTTTGCAGCCCGGCCTGGTGGACCGCCACATATCCGGATAACGGGTGTGGACGACATTACCTCGGCCTATGCTCGTGGAGGAGGGTTGAACATGGTGGGGAGGAGGCTAGCTAAGCTCGCTCAAGCCTTCAAAGTTCCCTTCACATTCCATGCTGTGGCCGTGCCAGCGTGCGAGGTCCGGGCCGAGAATCTTGGGATCCGGGCTGGGGAGGCGCTGGCGGTGAACTTCGCCTTCATGCTGCACCGGATGGCCGACGAGAGCGTGAGCACAGAGAACCACAGAGACAGGCTGCTGAGGATGGTGAAAGGGCTTAACCCTAAGGTGGTGACACTGGTTGAGCATGAGCTCAACACCAACACTGCTGCTTTCTATCCTCGTTTTGTTGAGGCGTTGGATTATTACACGGCGATGTTCGAGTCCATTGACGTTACACTCAAGAGGGAGCACAAGGAGAGGATTAATGTGGAGCAGCACTGCTTGGCAAGAGATGTTGTGAACATCATAGCCTGTGAGGGGGCTGAGAGAGTCGAGAGGCACGAGCCACACGGGAAGTGGAGATCGCGCTTCACTATGGCCGGTTTCAGCCCTAACCCGTTAAGCTCTCTAGTGAATGCCACCATCAAGACACTGCTGCAGAACTACTGTGATAGATATAGCCTTTCAGAGAGAGATGGAGCCCTGTTTCTTGGCTGGTTGAATAGAGACTTAGTCGCTGCTTCTGCTTGGAAGTGACATGAAGACCTAAGCTTTTTACCTTATTACTACTTAAAACGCACAAATAACTGTACTACATTACTATTACAAGAAATCCGGTCTTCATTTCACTCTTTTAGCCTGTTTTAGATTCCCAATGCTCAAGCTTTACAGAATAATAACAGCAGCATTATCATCAATGGCAGAATAATATGTACAATGGGTAATCTACACTACAATTTATAACTCACATGAACACATTTATACAACATAAACAAATTATTCCACAGCCTGGGTCCAACCAATCAACAAGTTAAACTACTGAACTGTTACAATGATCACTCGTCGAGCTAGAAGAAGTGTCCGCACACCACCCCAATAGAATGATATAGAAAAATATGTCGCTGAATACAATCACGCTGATAACAATTTTGAGTGATGTAACAAGCATCTCAGAGTTGATGGCAAGCTCAGCTCGCAATAACACGAACAGCCATTTCAAGTGAAACAGGGCTCTTGTCTTTGGGTTTGGAACTAGACTCACCATTTGGGCTAACCATATTATCATCATCACCTTTGGCTATGCTTTGGCCAACAGTCCTGGAAGTGGGAATGTCATGGATGTGTTCTCCTTCATACGTAGTAATGACTAACTTCTGATTATGTGAGGCTCTTTCGACATGTTTCTTAACCGGGCAACCAGTGTTTGAACACCTGTAGTAACTCCTGCACAACATAAGGAGCTGAGATTAGGTGAAAAGGCTACCTAACAGCTTTGCCAGAAATTGGAACATGTTATTAAAGAAAGCAGATTTTGACTCACTAGATCACTTGACTCACTTCTATAGATAGTATTTGATGCAAAGGTCAGTATGATTTACATCAAGGTTGGGTAAGGTCATTACACAATGTTATGCTGCAGAAATGAAAAGTTTAGTTACCTAGGGTTCGGATTGCCTTTTACCAACTTCTGCCCATATTTACGCCACCGGTATCCATCATTAACCAAATCAATCTCACTCAAAGTTTGAACAACATGCCGTGAATCAGAACTAGATCTATTCATTACATCACCATCTGCAGAACTTATGCCTCTTTTCCTGTTGCAGAGGCAAGCCAATTAGCATAAACAGTAACTATTACTGATTAATAATATCCGAAGCTTCGTAATGAACATACTGCCGTTTGGGATCAGGGAAATCTTCTAGATCCTTAGTATCGTTATTTGAACAGGAAACTACTCCTGGCAAACCACCAGCACTTTTTCCAACAGCTGATTGAGGTGAGAGTTCTGCCAATTGATCTGAACTGACATGCTTGGTGATCGGCACAACATTGGCTGACAGGTGACCACAAAATCAATAACTGCTGATGGTACGAAATACAAAACATTAAATGATATTCACACTTACCTTTTGATGTAGATGCAATGGACATCTCTGGCGTTCTTACTTGAAGAGTATTAGTCACCTGGGGACTCTGCTGTGGTTTCTGATGATGATGATTCCCAAGGTACTTGATGTCTGATTTACACCCATCATGTGATTTCTCTACTTGTTTTTTAGCCTGGCAATTGGGATAAGTACATTTGTAATAGCTTCGAACAAATTTATTTCCTTTTACAAGCTTCTGTCCATACTTTCTCCAGCTATAGCCATCATCTAATCCTTTGTCTGGTGCTTTGGAGGCAGCACTTCCAACATCAGCACGTGATTCCTGAACTACAGAGTCGAGGTTTCGTCTAGGCTGCAATTTCTCCACTTTTTCAAACTTCTTAGAATATGAATAGCTCTCTTGGCCATGTTCAGATACAGGCACTCCCATGCTCAAACTTGAACCTTGAACTGACTCGCCTTTAATGCTAGCACCTTTTTCTTCGTTGCTCAATAATGCATGATTGCTATCACGTATGCACTCTCTAGGCTGTAAATTGTCAGGATGATGTTCTTCTTTTGGTAAAGCAGATAGCTTTTCGGAGTGCCCCGAACTGATTGTCACTTGATCATGTTGGGAACTACAACCTCCAGTATCTGGGTACCGCCTGGGCTGCAATTTCTCCAAAACTTTTACAGGCTGAGGGGACTGAGTCAGCATCTGCTCGTTGGACAGGGATGAAGGCACCCCATTGACACTTTGTATGGCCAGTGATTTACCTCCTACCATCTCCCTCTTTTTAGAAGTTCTTTCTATATCACATATCAAAGATGTTTTTACTCCAACATCAGGGCTCTGGTTTGAATGCAAATCAGTGGGTTTATCCTTTAGGCTTCTAGAAACACCTCCAATAACATGAGAGGCTGGATCAGATTCTTGTGAGGGAATGCATGGACTTGAATTCGCTATTTCCATCGAGATATCTGAGTCCTTTTCATTTTCATTCTTCCCTGACCAAATTCCCTCTTCTCCATGGGTTTCTGGAAAATCATGATTGCCACCAGAGGTTTGTCTCTGATGGACATCATATTGTTTATGTTCGGTCACGAGGGAGGCCTTATCACTAGATGATGTACGGTTTACTGTATCAGAACTCTGTTTCTGAGATACATGACTTGGTTCTTTCTCAGGCACTACGCAGGAATCTTTCTCTTGCTTGACATTAGGATAGATTTTTGTATGCGGCATGTCGCTCATTATCTTCTCAGAGGGCAAAGGGAATGCAGCCTCTTCACTAGAATTTGATGTTGCCAACCGCTAAGTTGGTGCTAGAAGTATTCTCCAGTTCACCTGACAACTATACTGGGAGTTTTGATTTATTGATCTGATTCTACTTCTGATGCAATTCTTTTAGAATAAACTGCACCCATCAAGTCCTTCCCTTATAGTACCTGATAACGCAGTAAAATCATCCACCTATGACAGCACAGCATAATAATATCCCAGACTTAAGAGGTTGGTAAGAGAAACGTTGCTAAAGAAGCCATCATGGACTCAAGAAACAAATTAGACTAAAAATTATACTCCTAATATTTGGGAAAGCAAGTCAAGATTGACTATCAAAGAAGAACAACACAGGCAGTATTGGAATAGCTAGACGAAATATGTAGCCGATTATCACTGGTCACCCGAAAAAGGAAACTAATACTATTAATATCTTGAAAGATAAGACACCAAGCCAACAGCAAAGAGAACAAAAATCAGAAAAGACATCCCGCACGTGTACAAACATCCTGATGGTCATGATATTAAAAAAAACATGGAAAAATACTAAGCTTCGATCAAGCAAATAAGCTAAACATAGGATATTTCATCTTTGATTACTCAAAAATACTGCAGCTACAGTGAAGGGCTAAGTTTGACCTGAAACAGTTGAATGAATAAAAATCAAAAGAAAAGTAAGTCACAATTTATGCTCTGAAATGAAAGCCCTCAATCAATATACAGGTATTGAATTTTAACCAGGAATTATAAAATGATTCCGAAAAGGCTGAATTCACAACGAAAGAAAGAAGTTGCAAAGATAAAACAGTTGAAGTAAGCATTTACGCAAATACATAAGCTGAAACAAACCAAATTTCTCTCATACGCACAAAAAAAGCAAAGAATTCAAGGTACAAGTGGGAGAAAATAAACCCCTAAATCTGAAGGCGAGAGGCGTGAATTAGAAATAGGACGATGGTTAACCGAAAATCGTCAATTGAAAGGAGAGTTACCTGAGGTAATATCATCCACGGCGGCGGCGATGCGGTGGCGGAAGAGGTTTTAAGGTGGTGGAAGTGGCATAATTCAGCAAGGGAAGGAAAGCAGAGGAATTGACTTGGACCAAGCACCATGAGAGAGGAAGTATTATGCGTACACTTTTCGTATCTATAGACTATTGACTATAGCCTATATAGTTCACATAACATATTACACTGAAACCACAACGACCAAATTTTATGATGTATTAGAATTGAATATTTAAATGAAATTTGGTTCCCTCTAAATTGATTTTAGTATAAATTGATTTTAGTATAGATTTAACTATGAGCACAATATAAATTTTATTTTATCTTAGTAGTATTATGTTAAAAATATACAAAAATCTCCTTGGAATAAACATAGGGATCGATTTTTTCATGAAGAAAATAAGAAATAATTGGACTTTGGATTTAATTTGGATAATTATCTCAAGCAAATAATTAAATCCAAGAATAAATTCAAATATCCTAGCATATCTTACCATATCTTCTACTTTTCTCCAAGATTTCTTCATCTTTTGAGAAGAATTCAAGTCGAAGCCTCAAAAATTATTGAAGAATCAAGATTCTACTTTGTTTCTACCGTTCGTTCTATCGAGAAAATGTATTTTTATATTAATCTTTTCTCATCTAACCGATAAATCGGTGTTCTTGAACTCTCATGCATATAGATTGAGCGAAAAGGAGAAACAATTGATGAATATGAAGTGATGTGCGTGCGTGTGTGCATCGGTATGCGTGTGTGTGCGTGTGTTCGTGTGCGTGCGTGTGAGATGTGTTGAAGAACACTCATGCGTGACATATTTTGATGATGGATCTGGAGTTGTGGTGCGAATAAAAAGTGATATGATAATCATGCCTTGATTTTGAATGGTGATATTAAAACGAACTGATGGGAAAAAGGAAATGTTGGGAACATGCATGATTTTTGAATCAATGATTGAGACTTATTTGTGATACGCATAAATTAAAGGTGATAACTCACGCTCTCGGCGTGATAGCAAGAGGAAGAGCGTACTTGTGATCTAAGGAGTCGAGGTGGGCTTTATTCACTAAACTCTTTTATTACCAAAATAATGATTATGGTGTTATAAGGGTGGTTTAAAACGTTATGTCATACTTGTGATTCTTTTGATTATGTTGTGTGCATGATGCCTAGTTTGTGAGTCCGCTCCATTAGGCTATAGGGCTATATAAACGAATTCGGGTTCATCTCATAATAAGAGTCATATTTTATTATTTCGGTCCTGTCTCATAATAAGAGTCTCATTTCACTTTTACTATAAATGGTAAGTAGGTTTCACGTTCTACTGACTCATCTTACTCACATCTATTATAAAACTAATATAAAAGGTGGACATCATATTCTACTCACATCTATTATAAAACTAATATAAAAAGTAGTCATCATATTCTACTAACATTTTCAACCTTACTATTCTTTATATTTTTTAAAATCCATGTCCACACCAAATATGACTCCGATTATAGGACGAAGGGAGTAATACATTAAATAAAATTCATAAAATTCAAAACTCAATTTGTTATTTTATTTATTTATTTGAAGTTATAGACGAAAGCTTTGATAATAGTGGGCGTTATGGTCATTAGCGTACTTGGTTTGTCTTAACCTTAGTACCGTAAGACTGTCTCAGGGTACGTTGACAATGCGTTAGACATTTTTTGTTGTTATTTTGTCATTTGTTGATATTTTCTAATAATTCAGATCATAGTTTAAAATTAGTATAATATTTAGAGTTTGCATTTGATTACATTCCCACCGTCTCATCACAGTTCAGATCTAAAAGTTCGTGTCAAACTCCCACTTGATACAACCTATTTATGCATGATGATGCATCGACACTTGATTATGAGCATGAGCATGAGCTGGTTTATGCCCATCTACCTACAAAGGCGATTTTGCATCTTAAAAATTACTCCTAAGTCTCAAACTATATAAAACTCTCCTGCTTTCACATGCCCAACTACAACTACAACTGCAATCTACAGAAAGCTAACAAGAAGGGAATCAATTCATGCATTTGTTTTCATTTGTTTTGCAGAGATATTTGCGTATGCATGGGAATGTCATGAATCGCCATGGCTTTTGCAGTTAGTTTCGTCTTCATAAATGTAATATACATATATATATATATATATATATGTATTACTCCTATTATATTGTCTATAAATTTCAACGCTTTCATTAATGATGTCACATGTTGGTCTAGAGTCTCTAGACCCACCTAGCTGTTCAACTGTGTTACAAATCACACCACATTCAAGGAATATAAATCACACTCCTAGTAGATATTTAAACAAGCAACTAACTCTGTTTTCTTTTTTTACTTGATTCTGGAATAAAGAGAAATTAGAGCCGTATGGGCTTCTATTAAGCTAACATGCATACGGTAGAAAAAAGAGAAGTCAATATCGTGCAAGTTGTAACAAGAATATAATACTCATGCTTCTCTAAATTAGGCTCTGAGTATTGGCTTAGCATTTAATTAAATGAGAATTAAGTAATATACCAGCCCATGCACACAACCCAAATCGTACGGCACACAACTTGGATTAATAGTAAGTCAATAATTAATTAATTACACCATGATCCCGTGTTGCAGCAACAATCAAAATCAATCTCTATTCTACTATATATAGGCCACACTTTGATACGTCTCTTTTCTGCAGCTTCAGCTTCTCTCGTCTATATTCATGCTTCCGTTCCAAGCTACTTCATCAATTTGTTTTGCGAAATCTCTCTATTCTTCAAGCTGCAGTAAGATCTAAGGTAAGATTTAGCCATGTATATGAGGATGATTATGCATTTCTGCCTAATAAATCAAACCTTGATTAGCCTAGCCGATTAATTAAAACCTAGGAATCGATGGGGCCGACAAAGAGCAGCAGCGTAGAAGAAGATGATTGCGAGGAGGAATTAGAGGAGGAGGAGGCGTTCGTGGAGGTTGATCCATCGGGGCGATTCGGGAGATACAGTGAGCTTTTAGGCTGTGGAGCAGTGAAAAAGGTGTACCGCGCATTCGATCAGCGTGAGGGAAGAGACGTTGCCTGGAATCAAGTTCGTCTACGAAGCTTCAGCAGCGATCCATCTGTAATCATCCGATTGCGCTCCGAGATCGAGCTTCTCAAAAACTTGAAGCATCAAAACATCATATTCCTCTACCATTTCTGGAAAGATGTGGAGCACAACACTCTCAATTTCATCACCGAGGCCTGCGCTTCTGGCAATCTCAGAGACTACAGGAAGAAGCATCGCCATGTTTCCATCAAGGCGCTTAAGAAATGGGGGGTTCAGATTCTCCGAGGTTTGGATTATCTGCACACTCATGACCCCTGCATCATCCACCGAGACTTGAATTGCAGCAACATTTTCATCAATGGCAATGTGGGGAAGGTCAAGATCGGGGATTTGGGGCTGGCCGCCGTGGTGGGAGAGAGCCACGCTGCGCATTCCATGATAGGCACGCCAGAGTACATGGCGCCCGAGCTGTATGAGGAGGACTACACAGAGCTCGTTGATATATACTCATTTGGGATGTGCTTGTTGGAGATGGCCACGTGTGAGATACCCTACAGCGAGTGCGATAGCCTCGGGAAGATATACAGGAAGGTCACGGCCGGGGTGATGCCCCGGGCCATGGCCGACCTTCACGACCATGAGCTCAAGGCCTTCGTTGAGAGGTGCGTGGGGAGGCCGAGGGATAGGCCCTCAGCTGCCCAGCTGCTCAAGGATCCATTTCTTGCTGATGTTGTGGATGATGATATTGAGGATGAACTTTGAAGGGTGGGTGGGGTGTGTTTTTAAATAAAATGATCTCTGTAATCTTGAATTCAGATAGATATGACTTGAAACAAAATGATCAGTTCTGGCTTAAATCCATATATTTTTCCACAAAAGCAAGAAACCCACAACTAATTGTTTTTACCTTTCACTAATACATTTGACACTCTACATATACATGTCGTGCTTCTTCAACATAAATTGGAAACACCCAGCAAATGCAATGGGTTAAATTTCCAGTTCACATTTACGGATGGATATATAGTCAAGAATTCTAAGAATAATACTCCTATATCATATACCTCTCGGATAGCACACAAATTCATCTTTCACTACCGAAACAAAAAAAAAAAGATGTGGATCATATACATCTTCAATGTTGAGCAATTCCTGTTAGTGACAAAACCTAGTTTAGTGTAAGAATCAGCAGAACAATTGCCATTAGATATTCTTGGCAACTCAAAGCAAACAATGTCCAGCAAGGCAGCAGCTCAACGTGATGTCCGGTTAAATAATCTCATAGATTCTTCGACTTCATTAGGTGTATTGTTATCAGCTTGTACCTGCACGACACACGGTAGTTATGATCACATAAGATATCACTGCTTATAGTTTGGATTAAGCAGATTTACATACCTGAAGGCGATGCAAGAGGTACATCAAGAAGAGATGCACAAAAACCTGCCAGCATCATCACATAGTTATCATTAGAAAAGGCTTGAGTAAGAAAATGAAACATACAGCTAATTTTGCTAGAGAACAAGATCAATAAATCAAAGATTCAGTTAAATCTTCACACCAGATAGAACATTAGGATAATGCGAGCTTTCGGATACCGCCACAAGAATCTTGTTGCCCTAGCAGCCCCAGTGTCTAATATATTTGCTGCCCTCTGCAACTGCAACTGGAATTGCTCGGAAGATTCAGATTTCAGAGTATCACGTGGTAATCTGGATGAGCAAACACTTTTGGAAGCAAAATAATACATACCTGTAAGCTTGCTCCAGCCATTTGGCGATGATGCAAGGGCAGAGGTCTGAATTTAGAATACGAGATTAGACTAAGGGAGGGAATAAGAATTTAACATCTAGGTTCTAAGTAAATATTTATGGCATTGCGCCTCAAGCAATCCAGTTATGTTGCATTAATGAGGACACACGTACTCGAGTGTTTTCATGTCAGCATCATCTTCCCAAGAGGATGATGCACGGCGAGAAACTCTGTTCCTTTCAGCTTCTAACTGTTTAAAGAGTTGATACATTTCAAAATTAAATAAGATATCTGGGAAGAGTGTGGGGGGAAACAAATGCAGCATAAACCGAGTTGAGACCTGTGCTTCCTGAAGACGCTTGACTTCCTTTTCCAACTGAAACTCAGCTGCTGCTTTTTCACTGGACATAGTTTCAAGTTGTGTTTGCTTGTAATACTGGAAATGAATGCAATAGTCTGATATCAAGCAAATTGTCAAGGTCCAGAGGTAGCCAATAACATGACAAAAATTACCAATAAATCAGTTAGCTCGCGGTAACGTTTTTCCAGTTCCATGTGTTCCTGCTCAAAAACATGCACAACGTCATTTCAAAACCGAATGACAAGCTTAAGATATGAGATCAATATAAATAAACAATACAATGCAAAATTATGTAAAGAAGAGCTGCACAAATAGATTAGGGTTACCTGACGTGAGTAGTGCTCAGCATCCCTCTTGATGGCAGCCATTTCAACCCTCATCTTCTGCACTTCAGCCTGTACAATTGATACAATAAACAATTACTACTACCAATATGTCCGATCTTAACACCTTCTGTAGTTCTACGTTAAATACTAGAACAAATTATCAATAGCAAAAGAATACAAATAATAATCAACTTGCCTCCATTGAAGAAAGTTTGCTCTCAGCCTCTCTCTGACTTTGACGTGCACGCTCCACTTCCTCTTGCCACGCCTGCACCTTCATGTTAAGAAGATCAAATCAGCTATACACTTGAGGGACAAGGGAACAGGAAAAGAAGAAAGAACTGCGTTTTCCTGATTGATCATTGAAGAACTATAACTTATCAGGTTTTAGTTTGTAGTAGAGACAAGCTTAGGCATACTATTACAAAGACATCTCTGCTAACTTGACTACCAGGAAAAGATTGATGGAAAGATCCGTAATATGCTCTTATCAGATACAATCATTTCTTGTTTTTAGACATATCCTCAATACATAGGCGATCTTAACTATACTCAGTTGTTTGGACAGTCAGATTTCATACATAGACGCCTATGGTCCTTGGCACCCTCTTTACAATACTAACTTAACAATGGTCCCATTTGATTACAATGATCCCATTTTTAATAACATGTCATTGCAGCTAATTTCTGGCTAAGTGATATGATAAGAAGATCCAACTATAGCTTTTTGAACCTGAATTGCTTGATTTGCATCTTCAGGAGCTTTTTTTTGCCCACGGCGAACACGAGCTTCCATGTCTTGCAGCTCTTGATTCAGGGAAGCACATTCAACCTATTACCACATGTAAAAGTTATAGAAATATTAACTCAGTAATTTGATTCACTTCCCTCTTTCACTTCAAGACTGGGCAGAAAAAGGGCAAGAACAAGAATAGAAGCAAAATGTCCATACATATGAAGAAAAAGTAAAGCCATTACCTCAAGAAGAGCTACCTTCTGCTCAAGGTCTGCTGCTTTTGAAGCCCTATCATCAGCTGCTCTCTGATGAATAAATAGGTACACATGCAAAAGGGTTTTCTTGTTAGTTGTTACCAACATAAATTTTACAAATATTCAGAGCCTATTTTCCAGTACATTTGTACAATGGAGATGCTGTTGATTATTGGCTAGATTTAATATACTACTCCCTCCATCCCATTACATGTGAGACATTTCTTTTGGGCACATGCTTTTAGGAGTTTAAAAAAAGTAGGAGAGAAATAATAAGAGAGATGAGAATTAAGAGAGAGAAAGAGTGTTGCCTTTTGCCCTAAAAGGAAATGTCTCACTTATAGTGGGACGGCCTAAAAAGGAATACGCCTCACTTGTAATGGGATGCAGGGAGTACATTAGTCTACCAAGTTACATCACAACCCCCTCCTGTTAACTAAAAAATGAAATAGATAAAAAGACAAGAAAGATGGGGCAACAGATTTATATAGATGATATTTACAAGGAATATCATGTGTTGCAGTACCTGAGTTTTGACTAATGCTGTAGATGCCTCAATTGCTCTCTGTTCTAATTCTCCTTCCCTTTCTCTAGCTGCCTATTAGTTAAGAGGTTCAGCATGAAATCAACTCTAGAATGTTTGATATATTATTAAGGAACTACAGCAACAGCAGCAGCAGCAACAACAACAACAACAAATGGACACACATGTACAAGAGAAATTTAGAAATAAACCATCTTTGTGGCATTATGTGCAAAACGTTCCTCCTCAGCTCTCCTCTCAGCAGCAGACAGTTCCTCTCTTAGGGCCTGAAATCAGACAGCTTACACTGAACTAAGATCCACCAACCATGCTCCAGAAAATTGGAAGGAGGAGAGAAACTTACTTGCATCATCCTTGTTTCTGTTAATTCTCTATTTCTCATTATAGATTCCATACTTTCCTGGCACATAATGAAGGAAATAACATAAGAAAGAGACTACATACTAGGCAATACATGAAAATAATACATCATCCACGTGATAAAGCAGCATTGCGCATGCGTCCACTAAAATCTAAATACATGAAGTAACAGGAAGAAGAATCATGAGAACAGATATATTGATATCTGGATGGGATTTTCTCAACTTAGGTATTTGATTTATGTTTCCCATGAGTCCTTAAATATTGGCAGTATCCAATATCCATTGACAAGAAGAGTCCCACAATTATGAGGGATATAGCACGCAGATTTATGTGAAATTTGGAGGCTATACGACAATGGTGCACAACTGCAACAAGTTTCTACCTTCCCTCCCTTATCCTATATGGTATTATTTTCACCTTTTGGGTTCAGGTACTTTGCTTCTTCTCTTGGCACAAAAAATGATAATGTACAATCATACTAAGCATTTTAAGATATTAGTTAACCTGAAGTGATGTCAAGTTTCCTTCAGCCAAAGCAGATTTCTTCTTCAGCGCATCAACAGAACTGACAAGTGCCTCAATTTCAGCATTCTTGGCAGATAATGCCTCTACCATATTTGCCTCCACTCTGCTCACCTCTCCTTTAGACGCAGATAGATCTTTCTGAAGCTGCTTTATATGAGCCTCATATGATTTTGTCAGTTCCCTCTGTTTTATTTATGCACAACCACATAGAATGTTACATTCTTTTCAACGCTATATTTAGAAAATGAACAGTTAACTTTTTAGTTATTTCAAGTAGGATTTCATTGTTCACCTCTGCTGTGAGAAGCTCTTCCAACTGAGCATTCTCAGATTTGTACTCTTGCAGGCGTGATGAAAGTCCAGCACAAACCTAACCATGACAACGTTAAGAAAAATTCAATATGTTTGATGTGATGACAAGTCTTTTCTGACTGCTAAACAACACCATTATGTACTATACATGTTACTGACCAATATGATGAATGATTACCCCATCTAAAAAGTTAAAGTAGTATAGAAAAGCTTCACTAGCATTTAATTAATGCGCTCAACATGCTCCCTTATATGTAGACAGGTCACCTTCTGTACTGTACAGGTTGCTGTTTTATAGTACTACCTCCGTCCCCAGTTAGTTGAAACATTTCTTAGGCACGGGGTTTAATAAATTGATTTTAAAGGTTAACGTTGAGAGAGAATAACGTATGAGAGAGAAAGAGAGAGGAAAGTAGGAGAGAGAATAAGGGTTTCCCAAAAAAAAAAGGAAATGACTCAACTACCTTGGAACGGCCCGAAAAGAAATACGACTCAACTACCTTGCGATGGAGGGAGTAACTGATAGTTTTACCAATGTCATATTCATGAATTCATCATGGATTGCTAGACTTTTAAAGTCATAGAACCAAGCAGAGGAAAAGAATTAGCTTAAATAACAAAATATAGGATTGACATGTTAAAAATGTTAATATTCCAATTTTGGAAGGAAGATACTAGAAACTACACAATACAAGCAAGAACATCAAAATATAGGATTGACATGTTAAAAATGTTAATGCTTAAAACAAAGATATCTCTACTTATACATGTAAAACATTTATTTGCTTACCCGAGCTAGCCTAGCTTCCTTTGACTGCCCTGTTGAAATTGCACTTTTAAGTAGTCCTTGAGCCTGTTGAACTAAACTATTAGTCTATACAAAAGCTTCCCTTACCATTTACATGATCACAATCAAGAAATGGGACCAAAACAAGTTCCTTGTCATTTATAATTTCACCACATACCTCTTCTATTTGTTCTTGTACTTTAACTGGTGATTCAACAGTTTCTTGCTCTTGATGCTGCTTGTGCTTGAAATCAGGTTCATTTATCAAATCCACATCCTTGGATAGGGTATCAGCCTTAATTGGTGCATCTTCATGTAGAGTTTGAGATCCAGAAAGTTCAATATTCTTTGAAGAATCCACTTCTTCAGATTTCAATTTTCGATTGAAATCAGAGGAAGGATTGCCATTCACTACATGAGCATCTATAGGGTCATTCAGTGGATTTCCAACAGGGTTAACTACCAATTCTTCCATCATGGGCTCACCATTCAAATTTAAAGCTCTAGATTCTACATCAGTAGATTTTTTTGTATCATCATGATCACCAGTACCTGATGTGGCCTCATTACTAGATATTGTTCCAAGCACAGAAGTCTCAGTTATTGAACCGTCATTATGAGCTTCGGAATGCTCATCAATGTCAACTCTACTAGTAGGAACACCTGGATTACTCTCACTATTTTCAATCAAAGGAGATGGGATATTTTCATCAGGTTCTGCTGGTGATTGTGATGTTTCAGGTATAGTTTGCTCTCTTTCATTATCAGCAGCAGAAGGAGCTTCATTAGATACAAGTTTCTTCTGCAGTTTTAAGAAAATTTTGTTACAAAACTCCAAGATCCTTATACTGTCCACATGTATAATAGTTGCACACTGAACTAATGACACACACACAAAAAAAGTTATACCTTTGCTCTTGCTCTAGCCTTCTTTGCTTGAGATCCTCGCCCATTAGAACCTTTTGAGAAAAAAGGAGGTAAGTCACGAAAAGGAGCAGAACTATCGAAGTGTTTTTTCACAATGATCCATCAATTAAGTCACTAATTACAATTTACAGGGTATGAAAATCAACATATACAGTCATACCTTTGGCAGCAACAGGAAGTTCATCTGGCTTCTCTCCAACTGCTAGCTTCGCCTTTCGGTCCACTACTTCAAATAAATCTGGCAAAAAAACAAGTACGAGTTACAACAATGTGCAGAAAATTTAGATTCCTGTCTAGCAGAACTACGCTCTTCATACAATATTAATCTCAAAAGCTCAAAATAGGAGACAAGCACATCAATTCCAACACAAGCTAAAATCTGATCATGGCATACATATATGCCCAATGCGCAACTTTTCTTCCAAAACATTATTGATTGAGAGCAGCTAAGATAGATCAATTCAATATATTTGGCGCTTCAAGTTTATAAAAAGTTCAACAGAATATTGGGGTTTAGCTCAGATTTACGAGAAATGCACAACGTAGATCAAACCACGATTCCAGCAATGACGCAAATCAACGATACGAATAAATGTGCATCAAACTTGTATATCGATTAGGATAACAAAATCGTACCTTCAGCCGCTTTCAGCCAGGAAGCCATCGAACGAGCGATTACTCAACAAAGACGCCCTACACTATCCGAAACATCAAATCGAGCTAATTCAAAAGGAAGGGGATAGCTCTTAGGGTGGATTTCGCAATCAAATTTTAGGAGATCAATAAAATAATACAGGCGTCGGATATTAAATGGGATCTCAGTTGTCTTTCTATGCGGCGCAACGGCGTGAGTGATTCTGAAATCGCGGGAATCGAACGCCGAATTGTGATGGATTAGCCGACTAGATGAAAACGATGAGTGCAGCAGATTTCTGATTTCTCATCTGCATTGTGTTTCGCCCTTTCTTGAGAAAAATAGAGAGCCTCTGTTACAATATGATTTTAGTTTATTCCCAGACGCAACTGAAGGTGTGTATATAAAGTTCGGTTTCAGATACAGCATAGGTAAATAAACCAATTTTACGATTTGATCTCTACTAAGTTTAGTAGATGCAGTTTATTTTTGAATTAAACTTACATGTATGAATATACAATTGGTATTCTTGCATTGCAAAATACTAGATGAGTCATTTTACCGATTTAGTACTAATTGAATCATTTTATGTAAAAGTCAATTCATTTTTTCTTATTTACTTAGATATTTTACTCTTTCTCATTTTATTCTTTTTTTTTATATTTATTTTCTTTTTATTTTTTATTTTATTTTTTAATTTATTTAACTTAGATAACACAATATTTCTTAAATTAAAGGCAAAGTTATCTAACAAATTGTTGGGTTGGTTGTCATCTCCTAATTTTTTAGTCAATTGTCTTAATAATAATAAGTTAATGCTAAAATACTCCTCCTTATTTTGGGTTGGTTTTCCTTTAGTATGTGCATATAAAATTATAGTGCGAAAACAATAGGGGTTGGGCCGCCAAACTAGGAAAGGAGAGAGTATGGATACTCAAGAAATCTAGTGAAAATACCCAAAAGCCCAAGTTACCGGAGTCACCAAAATCACAAACTTTACCGGCAATTTGATCTGAGCTCCCCGGTCCTGCCGAACTGATTAAACACAGATCTATACCCAGTTTTAGCGATCAAGTAATTCTTTAACCACAGCAGCTCCAAAACTGCTTCCTGGTGAGTGACATTTTTTATTTTATTTTTTGAGTTGAAAAACACATTTAGTACTAGTTCTCATTCTAAAATTTATCTTGTGATTCAACTTTTAGCACAACTTATTGGCGGAACAGATAATTTTTTTTTTTCTGGGTTAAGCTGCGCTACTAAGTTGGTGTCGCACATGAACTGTTTGATCTTTTGTCTCACTTAAAATATTAGCTCTTTCTTGATTGCGGAAAAAAAAAATTTCTACAAAAAATGGAGTTTCTTGGCAACTTTAAATTGTTTGGATGAAGCCTTAGCCTCGTAGGTATATCAATAGAGTGTATATAATTACATCCTTACGTGGAGTTGCAATGGAATTTGATTGATCAGTGCTGAAATCCAATGCTTTTTCTTTGGTGCAGGAAGAATGGGGGTGAGTATAGTAGGAGAAAAAGTTATTCTGGTGCCATACATGAAGGATCATGTGCCAAGGTACCATGTTTGGATGCAAGACCCTGCCATCCTCCAAGCCACCGCGTCTGAGCCACTTACACTCGATCAAGAATACGAGATGCAGCTTTCCTGGGTTCAAGACCCCCTTAGTATGAATTTTAGCTTCTCTATCTAGTTAGAAGCTAGTTTGCTTTAGTCATGAATGTCAAATTGCCTGTATGTATTCTAATAGTTTCTTGCTTTATGCTTGGCAGAACAGACTTTTATAGTGCTGGACAAAGAATTAGTGGCTGGAGAGTTCATCCATGGGGAACCCCATACTGATGGTCATTTTACTCACTTTATAATTACTCACTTAGTAAAACCATTTTAGCCCTTCAGAGAGGTGTGAGATGTGGAGTAGTACATTTAGGGGTTCACATTAGTGCATAGAATGGCATCCTAACTTTATGTTGTGATTTTTTTTCAGCTATGGTTGGTGATGTGAATATATTTATGAACGACACTGATGATTCTCTGATAGCAGAGGTAGAAATTATGATCGCGGAACTAAAAAGGTACCATTCTGTAATAATTTTATCCTTTTCATCAAGCCTCATTGTCATGTAGTATATATATATATATATATATATATATATTTAATATTTGAAGTTTTTATGCACCCATTTTTGAAGCTCTAGATCGATACACTTAGTGGAGTGTAACATAACTACTACTGCTGAATATAAATGATATATATATATATATATATATATATATATTTAATATTTGAAGTTTTTATGCACCCATTTTTGAAGCTCTAGATCGATACACTTAGTGGAGTGTAACATAACTACTACTGCTGAATATAAATGTGTTAATGAAACTTTTCAAGTTTTGGTTAGTGTCAGGAGTGAACATAGAGTTAATTAACATGCCTTAGTTCAAGTGCCTATGCACGATTTAGCTCAAAATTTTCATCATTGGATTCTTCTTTCACAGTCGCGGCAAAGGACTAGCAAAAGAGTCAATCTTGCTGATGATAGCCTTTGCAGTCAAGAATTTTGGCATCCACATCTTTCGTGCAAAAATAGGTTTATCAAATGAAGCTTCACTGAGACTATTCAAAAAGCTGGTGAGTGACTTCACTCTTCCGCTTTCTCATTTACACACACACTCATATGTATTCCACACAAGGACGTGTGACTAACCACTTCACACTTTTCCTACAGGGCTTCATGGAAACTTCTTGCAGTGAGATCTTCAAAGAGGTAAGTATGCCATCCTTTTGTAGTAATAAGCAATTCCGTTATGTAGTTTTTGACTCCAAAAGCACCGCTTTGTTGGATTAAAGTATTGTTATTTATCCTTAAACTAATCATAGTCATGCACAGAAAGGCTCATTCCTGAGCTAGCTCCTAACTTTCTGTGCTTCGTCTCTGTTCTAGAGTTTCGTCTCTGAGTAGGCTTGAACATTTTGTAATGACCTCTGTTCTGTTGTGCTGATGCCTAAATATATATTCTGTGCTTCACAGGTTACGCTGGAATTACCAATAACGGAATTGAAGAGGGAGGAACTGCATCAGTTATTAGCCAATGCTGCAACTCACTTTTGACCCTTCAATATATGTCATTCTTGTGGCAAGATACAATGTTTTTTATATCTATTTATCATGGTTTATATTCTTAGACTAACTCTTCTGGGTTTAATAAATTATTACTAAATGCAATTCCCCTCATTTTCACGTGTTTCTCTTTCTCTTTTATCAAGTGTAACCATAGGTGATATCATATACCCGAAATTCTTGTACTCAAATGAAAATGAATAATATATTCAATAGTTTATAACAGAGGATTCTGTGGCAAATGATTGATAAAGAGTAAGATGATCATGTTCTCTCTCTTTCTCTATTCCTTGTTTTATTTTTTAGGCAGTAAATCTGTGATAGGAAGTTGATAGTCCCCATAGACTGAAGATGAGGCGGTGACGTGGAATGAATCTGAGGAATGTTGCTGGAAACAGAGGCTCCAGCCTGCCAAACATGATTGACAACGCTTCCATTTAGCAGGAGGCCAACTGCGGCATATATTATCATCTCATTTCCTACATATTCTGCGGATATGTTTGAGACAGGTAGACTGATCTGGGCAGGGAGCATAGAGGGGTTGTAGCTGGCTATGGCGGTCGTGTAAACCCTCATGGTGCCATTGGAAGTCCGGAAAGCTACCAAGGCTTGTGAGCCAACCATGCCGGAGCTGGTGGGGTTGATGGCCCACGCGATCCATCCCTTGGGGACTTGCTTAGCCCTGTAGGCTATGGAGACTCGAGCGAGAGATGGGGAGTAGTTCCAGTGCAGGTGGGCTTCTAGAGAGGGGAGGTGAGTGCAGGAGGTGAACACTCTGTTGGATGAGAATGTGTGGTTGTGGCATGAGAGAGAAGATGATGAGGAGAGAGAATTAGTAGCAGCAAAATTGTTGAGCATGAGATTGAGGAAGAGGAGAAAAAGTGAGGCCATGGGTGTTTATTGCATGTTTGCATGGGATGGGGCATGGGGTTTGGTTGTGTGTGGATTTATATGCAAGAATTTTATGTGATTAGGAAGAGAGCAGGTTTTTAGTGTGGAATGTGGTGATCATTAGTAGGTTTGCAGTTGTTGCTCCACAAGTCATGAATCCTGATTTCTTTTCTTTTTCGTTTCTTTGATATAACTTGGGCCAGGCTTTGGTTAGTTATTCTTATCACTTCAACTTATAAAAGGCCCAACAATATACAGTATGGGAAGCCCACTAATAAAAGTAATTTGGGCCGGGCTTTAATAATTCAATCTTATCACTTTCACTTATAAAAGGCCTAACAGCGAACAGATTAGAAAGCCCACTGATAAGGAAGGAAACTTGGGCTGGGTTTTGGGTATTCACTCAATTTTAAATTGATCCTTTGAGAGAAAATTCCCGAAACAAGATCAATGAATTGCGATTAAATAATTATAAATTTATTCATGTAATGAAGACTATAAAATATATTACAGTACTCCATTATATCAATAACTTATGATTAGAGGCGTGTAAACGGTCAATGAGGTGCAAAACTATGAGTGGCAAACGGTGCATAAAACTAATTTAACTTTATAATTTGAATTTATATACCGAAAAGTAAGCATTTGTGGTAATGAGAATCCCAACTGGGATGTGAGACGGCGAGGTGAATTCACATTATGACAAGGACAAGCCCATAATTTGCCAA
This sequence comes from Salvia hispanica, assembly GCF_023119035.1. Lineage (NCBI taxonomy): Eukaryota > Viridiplantae > Streptophyta > Magnoliopsida > Lamiales > Lamiaceae > Salvia > Salvia hispanica. The sequence continues at coordinate 113,501 of NC_062969.1, read as the reverse complement.
GTCATAGTAAGATATAGACAAAGTAAAAGTTTCAAAGCAATGGAGAAGTAGTTGGATAGGTGGGCCAATAGGAAAGCTTTCAAGTTCAAGTAAAAGAAAAGGAGAATAGTCTCCGAATTCATGTTTCCTCTCTCCTTCCCTCCTGTCTCTATGGTTGAAGAAGTCAAGAGTATCCCAAGTCTTTACCTACACACGCCTACTTTTCTCCCATTCAGATTCTCCAGTTTCTATAAAATTCAGAATTCTCCACAATATAATTAAAATCACATAGAAAAAGAGAGAATATGAAAATGGGCAGTGTCCTCTTGTTCTCCGTCATGTTGTTCATTCTGGTGGCGGCATCCAATGCTCAAAACTGCTCCAGCATAGCATTCTCCAACGGCAGACGCTACGGCAACTGCAACTCTCTCCCCGTCTTAGATTCCTCCATCCACTGGAACTACCACCAGAACAACCGCACCGCCGACATCGCCTACCGCCACACGCAAATCAACTCCTCCAACTGGGTTGCATGGGCCCTCAATCCCACGGGCTCCCGCATGCTCGGAGCTCAGGCCTTGGTCGCCTTAGTCGAAGCAGGAGGCACCGTCCGTCCCTACACCGCCCCCATATCCAGCTACACCACCGGACTGCAAGAGGGAAACCTGAGCTTCCGAGTTCCCTCTCTTAACGCTGAATTCGTCAACGACACTCAGATCATCATATACGCAACTATCGAGCTTCCGCAGGGAACCGCCACCAGCTTTTCTCACCTCTGGCAGCACGGCGACGTCTCCGGAACAAACCTCCTTCAGCACCCCCTCACTGCTGATCACACCAGCTCGCGAGGGACTATTGATTTTGCTCCGGAGGCAGCCGCTGCACCACCGACCACAACCACAACCACAACCACAACCACAACCACAACAAATGTAAGTAGTACTAGTAGTTAGCCTTTAATACACTATTTTGAACCATCAAAATCGTATTCATAAATACTTAACTCAATTGTCATTTAAAAACTTTTCTATAATGATAGTACGTAGATCACTAAAAATACTAGCATAGTAATTTTCTTGAAAAAATAAAATCAAAATTAATACTCGTAGATAATTTATAAATTGATTACTACTTCTACTACAGAACTGCCCGCCGCATAGTTTCTCAAACGGGAGGACATTCTCTGCGTGCAACGCCCTTCCCGTCCTCAACTCCTTCCTTCACTGGAACTACCACGACGGCAACAACTCCGTGGACATAGCCTACCGTCACACCGGAGTCAGCCGCTCCAACTGGGTGGCGTGGGCCCTCAATCCCACCGGGAACAACATGATCGGAGCGCAGGCCTTGGTGGCTTTCTTCAACTCCAGCGGTGAGCTCCACGCCTACACCTCTCCGATCACCAGCTACACCACCTTACTGCAAGAAGGAGAATTGAGCTTCCGCGTGCCTGTCATATCCGCCGAATTCATCGCCGGCGATCAGATCATCATATACGCTACTCTCAATCTTCCTGCTGGGGCTACCACCTTCACTCAGCTGTGGCAGCACGGCCCCGTCTCCAACGGCATCCCTCGCGAGCATTCCACCAGCGGAGACAACGTCAGGTCCATCGGGAACATTAATTTCGCCACCGGAGCCAGCACGCCCGCGGCCGCAGGAGGATCCAGACAGCGTAAAAGAAATGTGAGTATTTATGAGTGGAGTATCATTTTAGTGGATGAGTAGTTAGTAAATGTTTTATACTATATATGTAGGTTCATGGGGTGTTAAATGTGGTGAGTTGGGGAATGTTGATGCCAATGGGAGCCATGGCGGCCAGGTATTTGAAGGTGTTCAAATCAGCCAATCCCGCGTGGTTTTACATCCACGTCACCTGTCAGGCTTCCGCCTACATTGTTGGTGTTGCCGGCTGGGGCACCGGCATCAAACTCGGCAGCGACTCTGTAGGAGTCCAGCATAACGTTCATAGAAACATTGGGATCACCCTCTTTGCTCTCGGAACACTTCAGGTTCAATTATTGTTGATCACTACCTACTCTATCACTACTCACTACTCACCTCGTATTAATATACTATATGCTTATTATACTCCAGGTTTTTGCCCTGCTTTTGAGGCCCAAGCCCGACCACAAGTATCGATTCTACTGGAATATTTACCACCAAGCCATAGGATATGCTGTGATCAGCCTTAGCATTGCCAACATTTTCGAAGGCTTAGACATTTTGGACCCAGAGAAAAAATGGAAAAATGCATATATCGGGGTGTTGATATTTTTGGGTGTTTGTGTTGCTGTATTGGAAGCATTTACATGGTACCTTGTGATCAAGAGGAAAAGGGTCGATAAGCAATCTCACCACGTAACTAACGGAGTCAATGGATACCAAGCTTGATTTGGAATCATATTTTTTTTTTTTTGTAGACTACTATTTTGTTATTCATTTGCCATGTACAATCACATAGAGGGACATACATTTGTACTTTTCCTTTTTGCTCTTTGTAGTACTATTCCAGGATATTTATTCACTTATGATTTTGATTCACACCTAACCCTATTACTTTTATTTATTTAATTTGATATATTAATGTGCAAGCTTTTCTAGTCAACCAACACACCGACCGCGTCTAATTACTCGACATTAATTCCCATTTATTATAGCTACGGTCAACGTTTCTCTATTTTTCTAATTCAGTGGATTATGATATCATGCCGACATAATCAGAAATCATCAAATCGCACTCCGTCAACTTATATTTTCGACATTAATGTGGAAATTTGATTAGATAAAATTATGTACTTACGACGTAGTACTACTAGTACTACATAAAAGTGAATATCCATTCGGATTGAGTCAAAGAAAAGACGGACGAGATTAACCATGTCGCACCTCTAAATTAATTATTTTATTAGTATTTATTTGTAAAATAAATTTTATTACAATACAATATACATGATATAGTAGTAATATTTACTGAAAAAAGGAAATTTTTAAAAATTATATATATACCTTTCTTTTTAAAATTTTCAACTCTTATAATTATTTTATCTAATAAAAGATATTAAATTTTAAAAATAATTATATACTTTAATTTGATGCAATAAACTCTTGATATTATTTATGAAAACAAAGTAAAGCATATAAAGTAAAAATTCAAGGAGAATATAAAGTGACTACCCAAAAGTAGAAATTGTTCAAAATGAGACATAAAGAAGAATAAACGCAAAATGAAAATTAAAGTCGACTTTGGTAATGAACTTAAGCCGAAACGTTGGTGGCTTGGGCCCTAAATAGCGTTTTCATTTAGAAAAACCTATTTAACCCTAACCATTTAAAATCTTTTATATTTTAATTTAATAAAATTAAATCTTAAATATCCAAAAATAATCACTTATCATTATTAAATACTTAAAATTTATCTAAACTAAACTTTAATCCAAGTCTATTAAATTTAATAATTTACCTCTATGATTTAATATTTAAATCATTTAGGATTTTTCTTAAATAAAATAAATCAGTCTATCACAATCCTAACTTTATAATTTCTGTACTCAATTAACTATAATTATCTATACCTATAATTACTTAAGATATTATCTAGTAGGATAATTAAATTTCATTATCTTTCATTAATTCCATGATTTAAGAATATTTCATAGTTTCATATATGTGTCTTAAGCATAGTAGCTCGATCAAAGATGGAATAGTAATACCATACGAGCTCAAGGACAAAGCAAAGAAGAAATTGTTACGAAATGAAACTAACAATAGATACCATTAATTAATGTTGCAAGCAAATGGATTAATATTTACATATATCTCTCATCGCTCACAAAATGTTCAAATTTAATGATTTTATTACTACCACATAGATTGGGCCGGGGGAAAGCTATATCGACATAAACAAATAATTAAGTGGGAAAATGCAGACACACACTATATAATATATGAAGTTACATTAATTTACTTGGGCAGAGGTTTAGGGGTGCTGGTCTTGGCGCAGAGAGGTGGATTTTGCTTGCCAGTGGAAACATACTTGACATTCTGGCACTTGGTGGTGGCTTCCCCTAGTGTAGGATCTCCAATGTACTTGAGATCAACATTTCCAATCTGCACATCCTGACATGGCTTAGTTGTGCTGCAAGAAAAGATGAGCACCTCTTGAGTAAAGCTTGTGCCCTTGATGTTGTCAATCTTCACTTTACTAATCTGGATCAGCGATGGTTTCTGCAAACACAAACAAATCCATCCATCATAAATATATATAGTAGAGTGTTTTTATTATGATAAATTATAATTGACATAAGTAGAGTTTAGATAGTTACGTCGAGGGAGCAGAGATTATATGGGCAGTACTGTTGGTCGAAGATGATGGGATTGCTGACGTTGACCATGTTAAGGTTGGTGAATTTGAGATCGGTGATTGTTAAGGTGGCGGGGGCAGATGGCCATGTCTTGATCCGGATACCATTATCGCTGTTGAGGAAGGTGCAATTATCTACGGTTATTCTGGCGATATCCTTCTCCTGGATGTTTTTGCCGAGACTGCCGATACTGATGCCGTGGCCAGGGCCGCACCTGACGTTCTTGATGAGGACGTCAGAGAGCTCGTCCCCCATGGAGATGCAGTCGTCGCCAGTCTCGATGATAGAGTCGATGATGGTATAGCCGACGCCTCGGGCGATGTGGAGGCCGTCGGTGTTGGGACTATCAGCAGGGGCAGAGACCCTGAAGCGCTGGAAAGTGACGTTTCTGCTGGAGATGAGGTTGACATGGAAGTTCTTGCTATCTTTGGTGGTGATGTCTTTAATGAGGGAGTTGTTGATGAAGTTGAAGCTGAGGTTGATGGGGAGCTTCATGCAGTTCTTGTTCTTGTGACAGTCGTTCTTGGTCCAGGCGAGCTTGGCATTGCCGTCGAAGGTGCCACCGCCAGAGAGGGTAAAGCCGCTGATGTAGTTGATGGTCACCCATTCTCTCTCCTTGTTGGGGATTTGGTAAGGGTCGGCTAGGGCTTTCACAGTGCCCTCCACCTGAAGTTCCAGGGGGGCCTTGCTGGGTCCCGGAAGATAAGCCTGCTTCAGCGTCCATTCACCCTTAGGTATCAATATCTTTGCCGGCGTCGTTTCATTGATCGCAATCATCCACGCTTGTAGCAGAGCCTATATCATACATATATTTACATATGTCTAATTAATTAAACAAGAAATTCATAATTTAATAAACATACTTACAATGGTTATGTCTCCCTTCTGGATTTCATACTTGCGGATATCGAAGACGGCTGCGTGTGCCGAAAGTGGCAAAAGGACACCAAATATAACAAGGAAGATGAGATGCTTTTGCTCCATGCTGATTAATTGATGATGAAATAAAATGCCATGCATAACCGGTTTATATATATATAGTATATACACATCCATCTCTACATGGCGAGCAATCAGGAAAAGCCGTAGATTAATTAGTAATGTAATTGATGGTTTCTTTATAACTTGTTTTGCACAAACACGGTCAACCCTACATCAACGTCCTTTAAAATTTCAATTTTTGTCATCAAATTTCTGATATAAATTTATGTATATTAATCATGTAAAAGTTACGACCTCGTCAAATTCCAAACCTACATTGAATTACCACATTATTGAAATGAATTTATAAAATCTTTGATTATGATATTTAAAAGAAATTGAAATGAGTGTTTATTACCATAAATCTTTATGGTATACTTTCAACTGTTTTAATTAGTTAGAAGAACATGTTAATTAATTAATATCAGTGCTGCTAACGTAGCAGAGAGAGAAACTGGCCTAATAAATAATAGTGGAATCCATCACTCATGTATGTGATGTATGTGTGTATGTATTAGGAGATGGATTAGGGTTTGCATTAGGTGATTCTCTCAACCTCATCCCATGAAAGGCCAAAGCCCACACTTTAAATTTGTTTCAAAAATTTATTTTATAAAATATGGGAATAATAATCCAGTAATAAGTAAAAGAATATAAAGTAAAAATAATAAATAAAATAAAAGAGGCTACTAATATCGAGAAATTTAGAACTTTCTGGGCAAACTTTTGGGGCAATTGATATCAGATTGATTCGAGAAGTCAGAAACATCAGCCGCTGTTGTAGAGGAATTTAGATATGGAGAGAGGAGGCAGAAGAGGCGGAGGAATGGTAGGGCTGCTTGTGCTCCAGGCATTGAGCGAGTATGGCCGCCTCGACCGCAAGCCTCCCGTCACCGCAGGTCTTATCGCTGCTAATACACTTATTTACCTACGCCCTAAATTTCTCGATCCGATTCTTCCAACCCTCAATCAAGTCTGGTTTAATCCCCACCTCATCGTCAAGGTAACTCTTTCACCCCTCGCTTATTTATTGAACTTGGATTTCCTGCTGTCCCTGTGTGATTTGTGTTTTGACTATTTTAACAATTATTTATGCCTTTCTCTCCCAGTCTAATTTCATACTTTTGGCTTAGAATTCAAAGTATTTCTTATTTAGTTGTTGATTTGGTTGGAGCAGAACAAGGATTTGAAACGCCTTATTTTATCTGCATTGTACCACACTGGTGAACCGCATCTTGTATACAATATGTTATCCCTACTGTGGAAGGGAATACAGTTGGAGACTGCAATGGGAAGTGTGGAATTTGCAACAATGGTTGCAGCTCTACTTGGTATGTCTCAAGGCATCACGTTACTGCTAGCCAAATTTCTTCTGCTCTTTGACTATGAGAGAGCCTACTACAATGAATATGCCGTGGGATTCTCTGGTGTGCTTTTTGCCATGAAAGTTGTTCTCTACTCTCAGTCGGATAGCTATACATATGTGCACGGACTCATGGTCCCTGCACGTTATGCTGCGTGGGCAGAACTTGTTCTCATTCAAATGTTGGTACCTGGAGTCTCGTTTCTCGGTCATCTTGGGGGAATTCTTGCTGGAATCTCCTACTTATACCTTAGGGGTGCAAGATCTGGTTTTAACCCTTGTGTGAAGTTAATGAGGGGTGTCACCCATCTGTTATGTTGGCCATTAAGATTTCTGAACTCGTCTGGCCGTGTGTTTGGAAGGGGAACTCTCCAAGGAGGCGAGACACCAGGTGTATGGAGTTGTGGAGCATGTACATACGAGAACCCAAGCTTGTCAAGTGTCTGCGAGATGTGTGGGACACAAAGTAATGGTGATGGATTTGCACCCACATCCACAAGTGAATCCATTTCGCTTGAGGAACTACGACAGCGGAGAGTCCAGAGATTTGGTAGATGGTGATACAATCTGCAGTGGAAGTTTGGCAAGAGTCCAGAGATTTGGTAGATGGTGATACAATCTGCAGTGGAAGTTTGGCAAGAGGTGAGATTAGTCCAGAGATTTGGTAGATGGTGATACAATCTGCAGTGGAAGTTGGCAAGAGGAGAGATTACTCGATATTGGCTGGATTTTAAACATACTCATGAATTTTTATTTTTTTTGTATGTATTTCGACTATGTTATTTCATGTATAGAAAAATGCTTAAATCTTGTTATGTTCTATGGAATGGTGCGATTAATCTCTGAACAATTAAGATTGAACAAAATAAACACTATTCGAGTCTTGATAGCAAAATGCGAGCCAATGTAACATAATGCGTTTGGATTAACCAACCCCATTGAAGAGGATTTGCTTAGAATGCAATGATTTGGTAGTTAGTAACTGAGCATCTAGAATGCATAGAAAACAGCTGAGACAACAATTTGAACTCCAAAAGGTAAAGAAAATCATCACAATAAAAGTATCCAAGACTCTAGGCAATCTTTTCTACTATAACGAACAAAAATTGTTCCCTGCAATTGTCAGCCCTCCCACATTTCATTTCCTTGCTTATTGGAGACCTTTTTAGATGGGGCAGGGTGGAACATCTAAAGTGATGCCAGCTTGAATTTGACCCCAGCCAATCAGACGCCAATGCCTATCAATTCTTCTACTCAAAGCAATTTTTTCTCCTTTACTGGTGCACACAGGTGAAGTGAGCTGCAGCTTTGCAAACACATTCTTGACAGCGACAACACGAGCTCCAGTTGACATTGATCCTATGTTCAACATTAGCATCTCTCCCTTTGTCAGCTTTGTCACCTTACCCTGCCTCTCTGTGTCCTTTGTCCTGACACCCAGCAGCCGTCTCAGCAGAAAGAAATTAACCTGGGGGTTGAACGGATAAGTTTACAACGTTACCAAATCATTCCATAACAGAAAAAATCACTAGCACAAAATCAAAGACAACTTCTACCAGGAGATGCCCTTACCTCTAGCTCCACATATACTTCAGGTAGAGAACCAACTTCTCCAAGAACCTGGCCGACCAACCTATCAGCACGAGTAAGTGTGGGGTCCATTGTTGTTCCAACTCCAATAAGGCCTCCAGGTACAGCAAATTGTAATTCA
>NC_062969.1:79872-105003 GCF_023119035.1 Salvia hispanica | reverse complement strand
AGAGTCCAGAGATTTGGTAGATGGTGATACAATCTGCAGTGGAAGTTTGGCAAGAGGTGAGATTAGTCCAGAGATTTGGTAGATGGTGATACAATCTGCAGTGGAAGTTGGCAAGAGGAGAGATTACTCGATATTGGCTGGATTTTAAACATACTCATGAATTTTTATTTTTTTTGTATGTATTTCGACTATGTTATTTCATGTATAGAAAAATGCTTAAATCTTGTTATGTTCTATGGAATGGTGCGATTAATCTCTGAACAATTAAGATTGAACAAAATAAACACTATTCGAGTCTTGATAGCAAAATGCGAGCCAATGTAACATAATGCGTTTGGATTAACCAACCCCATTGAAGAGGATTTGCTTAGAATGCAATGATTTGGTAGTTAGTAACTGAGCATCTAGAATGCATAGAAAACAGCTGAGACAACAATTTGAACTCCAAAAGGTAAAGAAAATCATCACAATAAAAGTATCCAAGACTCTAGGCAATCTTTTCTACTATAACGAACAAAAATTGTTCCCTGCAATTGTCAGCCCTCCCACATTTCATTTCCTTGCTTATTGGAGACCTTTTTAGATGGGGCAGGGTGGAACATCTAAAGTGATGCCAGCTTGAATTTGACCCCAGCCAATCAGACGCCAATGCCTATCAATTCTTCTACTCAAAGCAATTTTTTCTCCTTTACTGGTGCACACAGGTGAAGTGAGCTGCAGCTTTGCAAACACATTCTTGACAGCGACAACACGAGCTCCAGTTGACATTGATCCTATGTTCAACATTAGCATCTCTCCCTTTGTCAGCTTTGTCACCTTACCCTGCCTCTCTGTGTCCTTTGTCCTGACACCCAGCAGCCGTCTCAGCAGAAAGAAATTAACCTGGGGGTTGAACGGATAAGTTTACAACGTTACCAAATCATTCCATAACAGAAAAAATCACTAGCACAAAATCAAAGACAACTTCTACCAGGAGATGCCCTTACCTCTAGCTCCACATATACTTCAGGTAGAGAACCAACTTCTCCAAGAACCTGGCCGACCAACCTATCAGCACGAGTAAGTGTGGGGTCCATTGTTGTTCCAACTCCAATAAGGCCTCCAGGTACAGCAAATTGTAATTCATTCTGCTCAGCGTACAAGGATACTATCCTGGAGTATATAGGTGTACACCTGATGTTATCATTCTCATCTTTGACAACAATACCAGGACGGACCTCAATAAACTGATTTACTTTCAACACACCCTGCAAGTAAAATTCGATGGCTCCATTACATTAGCACCTTAGATGACTAGGTTGCATGTAGAAACTGTTCACTTAAGATACAGGAGAAAACAATGTTATGCGACTAGGGTAAATCAGTGTAATTGGACTGTTAATTTCTAGGCTTGTATTAACAGAAAGATGTATATGCAACTAGTTCAGAGAGAAAAAATGACCAAAGGAAGGATATACGTTAATCTTCTAGAATACTCTTTACACAAGTTTACATGCAATTAGATCAGAGAAAAAATGACAGAGACAAGATATCGGATGCCGGAATTACACATACAAGACTATACCTTAAGAATACTGCCACCAGCAACACCACCTTTAATTTCATCAACTTCAGACCCAGGCTTATTGACGTCGAAAGACCTGATCACAATCATATTTGGTGGCGATATGAAGTTCCTCTCTGGGATTGGGATTTTTTTTACGATATATTCACATACAACATCAATGTTATATTTCAGTTGAGCAGAAATTGGAACCACTGGCGCATTATCTGCAACAGTCCCCTGTGGAGAGAATTTGAAAGATGGCATTATTAAATGTAGTAGAGAGAGAAAAAGAGAATAAAGGAAAAGAGAGGATAAAGTTTTTATGTTGCAAGTAGCTTGGGCCAGAGGTCGTATAATTAATCGACATTGCATCAGGAGCAAAAAATGACCTGAATGAACCTCTGAATGGCTTCATGCTGGTTGATGGCGACATTTTCCTGAACAAGATCAACCTTATTTTGAAGTATTATGATATGTTGGAGACGCATGATTTCCACAGCAGCTAAATGTTCTGATGTCTGAGGCTGAGGACAACTTTCATTGGCAGCTATCAAAAGTAATGCTCCATCCATAATTGCTGCTCCATTAAGCATTGTAGCCATGAGAATGTCATGACCCTGTGGACAAATACAGCAATAGTTAATCCAGACAAATTTAAGACCAAAATCAGCATGATGACTGGAAAAAAATCCAAAAGAAATTCGTGACTATGACAGCCTTACTCTAGGAGTAGACAAGAATACAAATACAAATACAGTTGCCGATGACAAAAAAAAACGCAAGAGAAACCTTACCGGACAATCAACAAAAGATACATGTCTAAGCAATTTCATCCTACAGTTCTCAAACCCAGGGACATCACACATTGGACTATCTTCTTTTCCACTCCCGTACGCCCTGAGAAAAATAAGAATATACTCAACAAGAGCCAGGATATGCAGTACAGCAATCAGACCCAGTCATAAGTCACATCTTACTTGTAACACATAGGCCGCGGGCATTGATCCCCTTCACACTTATATATCTTGGCATTGGCATACCCAAGCTTGATAGTAATATTACGTTCCAGTTCATTTTTAAAACGAACAGTCTGAAACAATGCATTCAAGAAGTTAATCTCTTTTTGCCTTCAATATAAAATTATTATTACATTCACAGAATTATAAGGGTTTTATATAAACCAAAAGGTCAAAAAAAATAACTTGACAAACCCAACTATCATGTCACAATATCTGCATCAACAACTTAAATCCTGGATATTCATCCATACTCAGTTTTGATACTGTTGATATACTTAACAAGTGCTCATCAAAATCACATACTACTACTAAACTTTTAATAGCAGAACAGAACAAATGCTTAAAAACTCACATAGTGAATGGATGTCTAAACAGTAGTGCAATACCTGGACACCAGAGATGGCCTTCACAACTGTTGACTTTCCATGAGCCACATGACCAATGGTGCCTGAAGGAGGAGCAAAGGGACTAAGCATTGAGAAATAAATACTACCCCAACACTAGCACATATAAAGACCACGCAAAAGGGAGTAAAAACATGTGATACTCTTAGGTAGCAAGACGAAGGTATTGGTAATACGAGCTCACCAATGTTGATGGTGGCCTGGCGAGAAATAACCTCAGGTGATAGTGGATTTAGTTTTGTTACATCCAGCTTGCTTAAATCCTGCTCCATCAAGCCCTTCCTCGACATTGTGGCAGCTCTTAGTAGATTGGTCTAACAAAGAGAAGAGAAATGATACGGATCAATTAGCTCTAACAAACAAAAGATAAGCCTATATGCATGCATAATTTTTCTACATGATGGCATTGTAGGGGCAAAAATGTCGAAGTAGCGTGGGGAATTAGTTGAATTCAGATCAAGAATATCAACCACTAAAACCAAATAAGCATGAATCATCGTGAGACATCTTTTATAAGAGAGAAACAGTTTTGATTCAGGATCTTGATTATGTGGCAACTAATAATCTCAACTACGGTTTCTATTTCCGTTACTCACAACTCTGTTCGAAAAATCATCTTCTTGGGTGCAGCGAAATAAATTAGTGAAAGGCAGGCAAATTCTGGAAATACTCCTCCGACTACTATAAACCCTCGTCTTTGTGGCTTCAAAATTGTAGTACTTGTTAATATATAAAATTACTAATTAAGAAGGCGGATTTACCTCAGATTTGGTGAATCGCAGTTTGGTGCTGCGTGTGCTATATCTCTTAGATCAACTGTGAAACGATTTTTTGTGTATTGGTGGAGAAGATGGAGATTGAAAGAGATGAGAAATAGCGTGCTAATGAGAAGCGGCGCTGACGCTGTAGATTTTATGGTTTTGATTTTTCCTTAATTTTCAATCCTCTTTTAGGTAATACAACCATTTAATTAGCCTTCTGAAAAGGCCCAAAATAAGTTGGTTGGATTTGTTGGACATCATGACATATTGTTTAAAATATATAAAAATATTATCATTTAAATAGTAATTTTTAGTTAACTTCTGTCAACCTCATAATCGAATTAATTAAATTACAATTGTTGTATATTTTTCGATTATCTAATGCAATTCAAATTTTGATGAAATTTATAAATATATAAAATGAGAGTTTTGGGAATAATTACAATGTCATTATTAATGTAAAAAGATTTTTATAATGTACTTACTATATTTTGGAAATAATTACATGAATGTGATTATAAATATAAAAAGATTTTTATAATATACTTGCTATATTATTAAATTTTAATACGTGTTATATAACCTAAATGATTAACTACCCACTAATGACATTCATTGTCACTTACCCACTAACCTATTAACTTTGGGATTTATATAGTCGTCAAATTATGAAGAGATTTTTCTTTTAATACTGCTACTCTTAATGGTTGATCATCAATGGTTGTTTATGTTGTTTTCCTTGCAGGTCCTTATGGTGGAAGTAATGTACGTTTTGAAGTATCGAGCTTAATTATGTGATTTTTTTTTTCCTTTTCTTTATGTTTTATTATGAAGTGTCAAATGTATAATTTTTTTTCCTTTTCTTTATGTACGTTTTTTAAGTGTCGAGCTCTATATGAATATTAGGTTGGTGGCAGCTCTCATTCATTTGTATTTCCTAGACGTGGTATGGGTGATAGCAGCTACACTGAAAGTAGACGATGCGGGGTATACTATTAGGGTATGCAACCAGTTTTTATTTTTATTTTTATTTTTTTTTCCAGCTAAATGCATGCATATTGATATCCGTTTTTAAATTTTTATATATGTTGACAAGCAGATTTTATATCAATAAATGCAAAATGTCAATATAATGCATGTACAATATTAATAAAACTATGTTGAAGTTTTTGTGTACGTGTGTTTCAATATCTATACCATTGTATTGATATTTTTAATAGACCATGTTGATATCAGAAAAACAACGAAAATGATCATATTTGTGATAGATTGACAAATTTACCCATTTAGTAATACTTTATATACTATTTATTAAAATTCATGAGATTTAATCTCATCTACTAATTTTAACATCAAACGGTGTAAGGGTTTTAGTTGTATATTGGAGTACTAAATGCATTTTTAACATGATACTATATATATATACTTTGGGATATTGGACTCTAAAATCATGAACTTTGCTCAAATTTTGGTATTTCCCATGAACTTTAAAATTGGCTTATAAAATCACAAACTTTACATTTTGTTTGTTATTTCCCATGACGGCTCAATCACCATATCCAACCAACTTCCGTGTATTTTTTATCCTATTTATCACTACTAAATCAACGTGATTTTCCATATAGTCTTTATCCTACTTGTCACGAACTTTAAAAGTAATCTAAAATAAACATTTCACGATTGCCACGTAGAATAAGATTTTTGCCAGAGATTTCTTATTTAGGCTGCCATGGGAAATAACAAACAAAATATAAAGTTTGTGATTTTTTAGACCAATTTTAAAGTTCATGGAAAATACCAAAACATGAGTAAAGTTCATGATTTTATGTACCAATATCCCATATACTTTCTCTATCCCCTAAAAATAGAAAATTTTGAAATGACACGGGTTTAAAATTGGTAAAGTAAGAGAGAGATAGAAATGAAAGTGTGTTAGTGGAAAATGGGTCTCGACTCATTAGAGATAAATAAATTTCCTCAAATAAAAAATTTATATTTTTAGATAATAGACTAAAAAGGAAATAGTTTCTATTTTAGGAGATGGAGTGAGTAATATTACTCCTACTATAAAAATATAACTTAATGGAGTTTCTATCAATAAATATTATTTGCCCATTCATAAATATTATTAAAACATTACATGTAAAATAATATAATATCATTATTTTTTTAGTTTCAATACCAATTTTTTAAATTTTCGGTTCCAACACCGATTACATCGTAATAATAATATTTGACAACAAAAAGAACAAGTTATTAGGGATTGAATGTAGACCTACCTGCCCAAGGTTTATCGAATCGACAGTTAACCGCGAAATCGTAACCGCCGATTACGGTTCTGAACCGAAACCGTGAATTTTAGAATCGTGGTTCGATCCAGGTTCCAAAATTTTTGAACCGAAACTGCGACCGAACCGCCGATTCTAAATGGAAACCGTGAAAAAGCCGCTGAAAAACCGTGAAACTGAGTCAGAGCTGTCAAAAACTGCCGATTCAAAACCATGAAAACCGTAAAAAAATCATCAAAAAACCGTTAGTTTAGAACCGAAATCGGCGATTTTGGAACCGTGGGCACCTCAAATTGGACGTACTCGTGACACTAAACTTAATGTCGTAAATACACATAAACAAAGATCCTCTACTTTTGGATTACATATTTAATCATATCCAATTTTCCAACCCTACTTAACGGGCTAATGTGGCTTTGAACTTTGTTGCATATAATTTCGGTATTGCTGCCTGGCCTGCATTCTTCCTTTAATCTTTAATTAATGAAAAATAAATAGTAGCAAAAAATGGAATTATTCAAATGCAGTAGAGTATTTCAAAGAAATAGAAACAAATCTCCACACCACGACTCTTCATGGTTTCTCTCTCTAGATTTTTAAGACTCCATTCAACGTGGGTGTGGCGTAACGATGTTTTTTTAATCGGTCTCTGATTTTGAAGCTACCAGAAAAGGGCTTGACCGTTTCCGATCGTTTTTCGTTTGAATTGATCTGAAGACGATGTACGGAGGCAGCAGAGTCGAGGGCAAGAGAGAGTATGAAGCTGAGATACCCGTATTGAGGCCGAGCATCCACTCGAGAAGGGCAAACATGATGGTGAAATTCCAAGATCTGTATGAATTCACCGTGGAAGGAAATGTGGATGATGTGAATGTGTTGAATGAGGTGAGAGAGAAAGTGAGGCAGCAGGGGAAGGTGTGGTGGGCTTTGGAGGCCGACAAGGGTGCCAATTGGTATCTTGAGAGCTTTGTTCCTTCCACTCTTCTTAAGTCTTCCCTAAAGTTCTCTACTTTGGTTAATGCCATCACTCTCAAGAAGCTTATCAGGAAGGGCATCCCCCCTAATTTGAGGCCTAAGGTCTGGTTTTCCCTCTCTGGTGCTGCTAAGAAGAAGTCCACGGTGCCGGATAGCTATTACAATGATTTGATCTCCGCTGTTGAGCATAAGGTTACCCCTGCAACCAAGCAGATTGATCATGTATGTGGCCTTTCCCTTTCTTTTTGGATAGAATTGATTGAATTGAATCGATGTTTTTATATATAATTTGACCTTTTGCAATCACAATTGATTATTAGGTTTATTTATGTCAGCACCTCTAGTTATAAGGGCAATAGGCTAGTAGCAATAGGCTTTGCACAACCAAGACACAGTTTTTATGGATAATCACTCAGATATTTGATTGTTTGGATAGAATAGATTGAATCGATGTTTTTATATATAATTTGACCTTTTGCAATCACAATTGATTATTAAGTTTATGTCAGCACCTCTAGTTATGGGCGGAGTAGTGCATACCATTATAAGGGCAATAGGCTAGTAGCAACCAAGGCAGAGTTTTTATGGATAATCACTCAGATATTTGAGTTTGATTTCCTAAATTTTGTTTGACATATGTAGGCAGCACTATAGATTGTGGTTGCAGTAGAAAAAGGGTGAAAATTATAGTCGTGTGCGGTGTGTCTGAATGTGGCCTTTCATTTTGCCTTTCATTTTGTGCATTGCTATTGCTTTACTTATAACTTGACCTTTTGCAATCACAATTGATTATTAAGTTTATGTCCACCTCTACTTATGGGAGGAGTAGTGCATAGCATTATAAGGGCAATAGGCTAATACCAATAGGCTTTGCACAACCAAGACATAGTTTTTATGGATAATCACTCAGATATTTGACTTTGGTTTCCTAACTTTTGTATGCACCATAGATTGTAGTTGCAGTAGAAAAAGGGTGAAAGTCGCGTGTCTGACCATTGTATTCTAGTACAGGATCTTCCTCGAACATTCCCTGGTCATCCATGGTTGGACACCCCAGAAGGGCATGCTTCTCTAAGACGCGTTCTTGTTGGGTATTCTTTCCGAGATTCTGATGTTGGTTATTGTCAGGTGATATTTTGCACCATACTAAGAGCTTAATATAAGTTCCTTCTTAAATTTTTAGTAATATTTTTGTTTTATATATTGTGCTGCAGGGTTTAAATTATGTTGCAGCACTACTGTTGGTTGTGATGAAAACTGAAGAAGAAGCTTTCTGGATGCTTGCTGTTCTCTTAGAAAACGTGTTGGTTAGCGATTGTTACACAACTAATTTATCTGGTTGCCATGTCGAGCAGAGAGTTTTTAAAGATCTCCTGACCAAAAAGTGCCCCAGGTTCTCCCATTTTCTTTTTGTTTGATCTGTAGCTAAGATATTGTGATTTACTGAAAGAAGATAGAAATTGATGCAGGATAGCTGCTCATCTGGGAGCTTTGGAGTTTGATGTTTCTCTTGTTTGCACAGAGTGGTTTTTATGCTTATTTTCTAAGAGCTTGCCTTCGGAGGTGAAAGTCCTTTTATTTGCTCTTCTACATTGCTGGATTGAAGTGGCTGTTCCATTAATAACATTTTTTCCATTCAGACAACATTGCGCGTGTGGGATGTTCTTTTCTACGAGGGAGCAAAGGTTTTGTTCAGTGTAGCCTTGGCAATTTTTAAGGTGAAGTTTATATAGTTGGGTTGAATTTCTGAATATGCAAACACGGGGAAGATTGAACTTGTGTCTTGTGATGAAAAAACAGATGAATGAAGAAGAGTTGCTGGTGACACATCATGTAGGTGATGTGATCAATGTAATACAGAGAAGTACTCACTACCTTTTCGATCCTGATGAATTGTTGACGGTAACTGACTCAGTTTAACTTATCTCTCTGTGACTGATTTTCTTGATCCGGACTCATGTGCCAAAACGACCTTTGTAGGTTGCGTTTGAGAAGATAGGGTTCATGATAACCACAAACATATCAAAGCAGAGAAAAAAGCAGGAGCCAGCAGTGATGGCAGCGCTTGATCAAAGAATAAGACGATTAAATTCCCTAAACGATGATGAGAAATCGTGATCTTGGACTTGGTGGGCTGTATCACAAGACAACTATTGTTGTAATTGTAAATTATGCATCCATACCCTCCTTGTTAAGAGAGCTCCTAAATAACTTGTTCTATTGTCTATTCACTATTCTTTATTTGGTAGCTTGGTGTTAATCGATCTATCATCTTCTACTCCTATTCCAGTTTGTGCTACTATGTGAGAGGTTTACGAGTATATAAGATGCAACACAATTTTCAGAATAAAGGATTGTGCTATACGACAGTCGACAGGTCACCTCCTACATATGTAGGATGAAAATAGTGCAGGACAAGTTTAAAATTCATCTGATGGTTCAGGAAGTTCTTCTAATATGTTGTTTATATCATTGTATGCAGCCGCAATACTGGAGAAATCACCATAGCAATCCTGATTTTCTTCCATCAAATAGTTAGAAACTGAACTTGCTCTAATTCCTCCTGACAATTCCATCTCTTGATTCTCGATCAAGTGGCTGCACTCCACAGCTACTTGTTTATGCCTGCCAGTCCAATCTGGTCGACTCCACAAGTATAAAGGCGGTGTGTCCAAGTTCCATTGTTCTATTTGCTGGTCATGCACATCTACTGATCCAGGAAGGTAAAATGACTGGCAGAATATCAAGACACACGCATTAGAGTTCCTGACTTGTCAATTTTAGATTCAAGTTTTTCATTTCTGAATCAATGCATACCTTGCCAGATAGGATTTTGTCATCTTCCCAAATAAGGTCGTATCGACTATTTTTCCTGTCCAATCTGTGACAGCCAACAAATTATAAGAAGGCAGAAAAATGAGAAGATGTGACTTGTTATCAATTCTTGCCTTTCAGTCTCTTTAGGAACTATGAGAATGAGAAGCTTTGGCCTGAAAGTTAGAGCTTTGTTTATGAATTGGTTTGCAAGGGATGCTTGGACTCCGAAAGGAGGATTTAGGCCAATGATCTAGCAAAAGACCAGCAATGCTACGAGTCAAACTAAAGCAACAACACAGGAATGTTCTTCAACACAGATTTTGCCACTTCAAAAATGCCTGTTACCAGTTTAGACCCTTCAGATAATTCTTCCGCACCAACAGTCATCCAATCCTTTTTCTCGAAATTGAAGTCATTCTAGGAACAAGATTTGTAACATGGTCAGATTGCAGGGTGAATCAGTAAATAAAGATAAAAGTACATATGAGAGCAAGATGGTTAGACCCTAAACAGAACCCTGACACAAATTTGTCCAGCCAAGACAGATGGTCATCACTTAAAACGCCAAAAAATATGATTGAACAGATTATGAAACTCAATCGTATATTTTACATTCTGGTACTTTTCCTTATAGCAATGATAATAATTCATATGGTGTGGTGCACACCTCAAAATGGAATTCGTACTGATTATCAGCTATGTCAATTCATGTTACTATACATATCTCACGCATGCAATGCACAAAGTAAAAGAAACAAAAAAACGTGTTATAACTTTAGTTGCTTGTTGCTGAAGTCAATATAGACCCATCAGAATGCCTACCCTCGTCTGTATGATATCATAATTTTTGAAGTAGCACCTTTTCCCCATGCTATCGAGTTCTTCCTTCATAAAGCAGCTAAAATCATTTGATCCACAGCTGAAATCGACAATCTGTATTTGATATTAGGTTTAATCCCGAACATATTACCAAGATGTTAGATATTCTCTATCAGAACAATTACATGACTTGTGAGGTCTTACATTCTATTAAGACCCACTGACTAAACATCACATTTCAATCTCTCAACCATCCGGTGAGCAATTGAAAAGAATAATCCCAAACTTATGCCTCAATGAATACAACGATTGCTTGTATTCAACTATATATAAGACTCTAAACTCTACAGAGTACAAACATAAATTTTATGATATACAGAAGTAACTCCGAACATAAGAGCATGATGAGATCTTCTAACTGGTACATGCAATTTTAGTACAGTTGGTAATTAAATTAATCAATTTGGTTTCATTGAACATATTATAGTGACAAAAGCATATTCCTGAAGTATATAGCACAGTCTTAGAATTGTATCATACAATTGATGAGGCCATAAACTGTTCTTACCATATCACCATCTTGAACATACCAACGCAGCCGATTTACAACCTGCATATATGACCTAATGATTACATGCAACCTATGATAAATAAATTACAAGGGTACACCGGCAACAAAATAAAGTCTTACGTTGAAAAGGAATTTTCCTTTTCCGCTCTTTCTCTGGTGGAACTTTCTACTCGAGAAGGAGAAATATTTTTATTTAATTTTTTAAGGAACCATAAATCTATCCTCACCTGCTTTAGCTTGTCTACATTCGTGAAGTGCCGACCGAAAGAGGTATAACGCACACCATGGATAAATGGAGCAAGATAGACAGCTAGCTTCTTCTGGAAAACATATACCAAAGATAGCAATAACTTATAAGCCTAAGTTCCAGGTTGAGAATGTCATATAAAACAACCAGAAAACAAGATGCATATAATTTACATTGCACTTAAACATATGGCAAGTGAATATATTATCTAACAATATTTTAAGGAAAATCTCAAAATATATCTGACCCAATATCTTTGAGTTCATTTAAAAACACCCATGAGTAGCTTTACATACAAAACAATGCCATCTATCTGAATGTGTTTTAAGGATGGAAAATCAAAATTGGTCGAAGGGCGGAGCCAATGTATAGGTAGGTGGGGCATATGCCCCCCTCAAATTTCCCCACATACATATATACATCTATACTTTCACTCCTATAAACATATACACCTTTTATTTACTAAATGCCCCTTCTCAAATTTTCCAAACTTTTCTATATATATTTTTGCCCCCCTTAAGACTATTTCCTGGCTCCGCCCCTACTCCTGGGTGACAAAAAATTGTTAAGTGAAGAAAATGTGAAAAAAAAGGGTCATCCTACAAGTGGCCCAAGAGAGAGACCCAACTCGACAAAGATAATTGTATGAATTAAGGTTCAAGAATAGGATTTGGAGATCAGCTCGTATAGCATAAAACATGTTACTCTATAGCCTCTAACTTTTGTTCATAGAACAATCTGCAAAGGAGCAACATTCATTTCTCAGGGGCTGCTCTACTCATTATAAGGGCAGAAGACATAACCCTTTTGGAGTTAATGAAGTTTCATGTTTCTTCATCTCTTCCTTCCTTTTTCTCTTACTTAGCTCTTTCTTTCTAGGAGTATATGCAACTTGAGGAGCACACAATATCTACCACTACCTACATTCCAGGAGATTGTTCCAGTCTCTCAGTCATTTTGTCGAATACTTGCAAACCTTGGTATTTAGTTTCAATTTATATCCAATCCAGTTCTTATATCAAAGTTATTCTCTTCCAGCCTTTGACTCCATATCAGATTGTGCACCACAAATAGAAACTGCTAAAGAAACCCGCAACCCTGTAGAAATGCATCACGACCTGCTCTAATCTTAATCTCCTTGGTAGGGTGTAACATAATGCTGGACAGCTTTTATTACTAGTTATGTCATAACGGTATAGACCTTCCATTTGATTATCTGAGTAAGAATAGCAGGCTCGCAAACATCCATTGCATCCTTAACAGTACCTCCTTCATGTAATTTCTGTAGAGCTCCACGGATAGCCTAGAAACCAATAAACAAGTTAAAGGAAAAAAAGTTAGATCCAGCAGATTCCTAAGACGAATATGGAATATCCACAAATAGGATATGAAGAAAAGGGCATTTCCACTATCTCAAAATATATAAACTTCCATTGAGAAACCTTTTCCATGTTGCAGCTGAGAATACCTTAGCAATTACCAGAAATTCGCCAAATAACTTTGCATAAGAATACTGTGAAGATAGGTGCCTCATATCAAATTCGTTCATCACCGAAAGAAAGTGCAAAACAGTTATGGGATTAAATTTGAGGAGTGACATCAGACATAAACGCTAGCTGTATGCTTCGCCTAAATGCATTATGACAACTACTGGGCCCAATTAGGAGAGAATTAAAATAAACCTGCACCGAGAGCTCTATCTTTCCCAAGGTTATTGTCTTATTAACTTGGAAATATGTGGAGGAATCATGCGAACATTTCCTCCTTTGGTCTGCAAGAAATTCTTCCTTGTTAAAGGAAGAAACAGAATCTTCCATTAATTTGTGTATCCTGCAAATGGAAGAGACATTCAAGCAAAAAATACTCTACAGAGACAAACATCAAGAACAACTACATCGGCTAATAGCCAAATATACAGGTCATCACCGGTTTTTCATTTCTGCAGTTCTCAAAGTTGCAGCAGTTCCAGTCGGGGGATTTTCAGCTGCATCCTTTTCAGGAATTCTTGTCATACTTGATATTGACATCCGCTTACCACATATCTGGTTGTTCTTGATCGTGGAAGGCTGCTCCAGATTTCTGCATCCAGGATGACCAACATTTATCCTGCTTGAACTCAAGTTCTGTTTTGAAACAATTCCAGGTTGATTTATCCTATTTTTATTTATAGGATCACCACTCAAAATATCACCAGATGTTCCTTTGGAATTTTTTTCTACTTTATCTTCATCTAGTAGACTTCCAAATGCCTTACTCCTTGTAGAATGTTGCCCTATTTTTCCATCATCATCATCTGGGAATAGCAAATGATCCCTTCGCGGAGTGAGAATTTTACGCCAGATTTTATGATCCCTGAATAGAATATATTTAGATATATATATATATATATATATATATATATATGATTTGCAAAAATTCAGGGCAATTGAGTAAATCATGAAGGAAATGAAAGATTTATACCTGCAATATATCAAGATTCGATTGTTCAAAAGACCTGTCCAAGCCCTTTGAGGGATGTTATTGGCATCATCTCGATGAAACAATATAGAACTGAAAATTTATTAACAGTTAAGATCTCAGACATATCTCAACAAATTAGCACCCAAACGAACATAAGTAACTACAACTTATGGGCAACCTTGGCAAGCATTTACGGTGGTATGCCTTTGGACAGCGTCTGCATATTGCGAATTGCATCTCAGGTAACTTTTTATCTTCTCCTAGCTTACAAACATTACATTTATGAGCAGGGCATGTGAATGAATCTCCAGCTTTTATTTTATTTTTAAATACTTGAGCTTGATAGTCATTTCTGGGGAAGAGCAGCTCTGATAAACAGTCTGGATGATAGAAATGCCCACATGTTGCCGAGACACAAGGGAAGACCTTATAAGATAAGATAGACAACATTTATATTAGCAACACTCTGTAGATATGGAATGCAAGAGTGTAAATTGTCTCTAAACAGGCAACAAGTTGCACCTCAGCCCCAGAAGATCTATCAGAATTTCCCAGCCTCCCACAAATATAACATTGATGACGTTGATGTTTGCAATTCTTGCAGAGAAAAGTATCAATTGCCTGCTCAAAAAACCTCTCCTTTCAGATCCGTGATAAATAGAGCTGGAACTAGAACTACAGCATCCATTTCAAGAAAACCAACATTTTCTGCATGTGCAGCATGAAAAAGATATACGACAGAGGAAAGAAGAAAATGAGGAACTTACCTGGACTTGCTCACTGCTATAACAAAGAGATTCACATTTAGAATCAGCACCCGATTCTATAGTTGCATGAAATGATCGTATGCACCTTCCTTCACAGCTGAGTAGGAGTAAAGCAGTCACATCACAAGGCAATTTCAGCAAAAAAAACAAAAGTCATAGTGGCATACTAATTCATCTTTGTGCAATATGGACTTAAGAACTATTGAAATGCTTTTATAGTTTTCATATTGGCCGTCAAAGAATTTGATAGTACAATTTATTACACGAAGACCACTTTCTTAAATTTGTAAAAGAAAAAGACGAATACTCTAGGGTCTATAGCTGCAGAAATGACAACCACTTTGAACTGGCTTTTGGTTCTAACAAGTTATTGTATTGTGATGCTTATTGAAGCTGGCATTCCCCAAATTTAGTAGAAGGAGATGTGAATCTCATATCACTGATAGAGGAATTTTTATCTAACAAAATTGAATAGTACCCCAATACATTGCCACCATCATCACAGTATGCACAGACATTATCAAACAAATCATCATGGTCTTCATCACTTGAATAATTATGGGCATAAATGTCTTCATCATCATGAACTATAAACTTTGGTTTCTTCCTTGTCTTATTATCCTGTAAACAGAGCAATTTTGTACGAAATTAGCAAAAGGTAGACATGAAAGAAGTTTTTAAAACAGGTAAGGAGATTTAGGGAATGGGCTTGGACCTGACAGTAAGCTTTCCTCTTTTCAGGTATTTGAGAAAGAAAGGCATGCAAATTCTGTTTCATTCGCCATTATGAAAAAATACATAAAGATATACAAGATAGACCAACCACTGAAATGGAGCTTAAGAATATTATAAACTAATACAGCAGTAAGAACACAAACCTTAGTCTTTGCAATATCTTTGTCCCTTAGAGCAGCCTCTTTGATCAATTGCAAGTGGTCGGCAAGATCATTTGCAGAAGGTGGATCCTCATACGAACTAGAATGAGAAAAAAATCAAATGCAGGTAAACTGAGAATAAAAAAATGTAAACCTATAGTAAAGAGTGGCTACCTGAAGGTCTTCCCGAGATGTTTCCATAAGTCTTCCACGGATATCTCCTTGGAGCTCTTCTTCATAAAGTGGAGACAGTGAACTGTAATGAGGGCAGTTCTCGCAATGGATTCATAACCCCTATTTGGTTTTTGGAGCTTAATCCATCTCTCATAGTTGGAATCGCGCAGCACATAAATTTCGGGAATGGCACATGATAGTATAAACTTCCAGGCAGTAACCCTGGTATATATTCGTCCACAACCTTCATCAACCGCTCCCTTTAGAAATGTAGATTCAGTTGGTAGTGTCACCCCCCTTTGGCCACTGTCGTTGTCGTTCCATATAAGAGGTAGACTTGAAAATGAAATGAGATTTTCTTTGCTGTCAACCAAAAGATAATTAGTGGCGCAATCTGGAACAATCTCGCCTTCTTCATCCGATAATGCCATAACTGCTGAATTGAAAATGCATTAAAAAAGTAAGTGAGCAGGAACCAAGAGATTTTCTCTCTAGAATGTTAAAAGCAAATGTAGAAAACCTCAAATGCAGTTGTAGCAGGAGATGAGGTTATCGGTGAAAAACAAAAATATGTTTCTCGAAATCGCCACTGGAATTGATCCGGCGCGAGGCGTGTGTTGTGTAGAGTGGTGAGAGTGAGAGAGAGAGATAGTAGTACAAGTACTATATGTATGTATGTAGGGTTGGTGCCGGTGTGGTTAGGTAGGATAAAGTGAGTACTTTATATTTATTTATTTATTTGTATTAGCTACTATTGTGAGAGTCGCAAAGCAAATAGAGTGAGTGATGTTGTCGGAGTTAGACGATATAGATTTAGAGGCGGCGGACTTCCACTCCTCACTGCCGCTGAAGAAGGTTCCTTACGGCGACATTTTCGAGGCCTCCCGCGCCGGCGACGTGGGGCGCCTCCGCTATCTGTTGGAGTCAGGCGTCAACGTCAACGCCCGCGACCAATGGGATTCCGTCGCCCTCTACTACGCTTGCCTCGCCGGCCATCTCGATGCCGCCCGGATGCTCCTCGAGAGCGGAGCCATCTGCTCCGAGCACACCTTCGACGGCGACCGCTGCCACTACGCCGCCCTCAATCTCAAAGTGCGCAAGTTGCTCAAGTCCTTTGAGGCCCGCCCGCCGCCTCTCCAACCTCTACAGGCCGCGCTCAGAGACACTTTCTTCTCCTGCCAAGCCAATCACTTTCACTTCAATTTCACTTCTCTTCTACCAGGTCTCTATCCTAAACCCTGATTCAATTAATCCTGTTCCATGCCAAATTCACCCGATAACATAGTTAAGAATTGATTCAATCAATCCTAATACTACTACACATATTCACCAGGTCATTCATCACAAGGCGAGTCCAGTTCCTCCTACTGCCCCCCCGATATTGTATTCTACGTGCAAGGAAGACCTCTTGAAGCTCACAGGCTCATCTTGGCTGCCCGATCGCCCTTCTTCAATAAAAAATTTCAGACCGACTGGAAACAAAGAAATGAAGTTCGATTTTCACGGGAGAAGCTTTCTTATCCCTCTCTTTTTAGCCTTGTCCACTTCTTCTATTCTGATAGACTAGAGGTTGCTGTTGATGACATGGAAGATCTTGTTAGGATTTGCAAAGTTTGCAAGTGCCACTCTCTACAGACTCTTCTTGAGAAAGAAATGCATCATCAAAAACATGCAGACTACAAAGCTCTTACACAAATACAAGACTCTCAGAAGAGGTTCATCTTGCAGGGCATTTCGCTTCCTGAAGAAGATCGTCTCCCTGCTGCATTAAATCGAATCCTCCAAATCTCTCTTGCCAATTCACCCAGAGGACAAGGCATTGATACGGAGGACCTTGCAGATGTTTGTGTGAGAGTTGAGGATAAGATATTCCGATGCCATCGAGTTATCTTAGCTTCACGATCAGAATACTTTAAGGCCAGATTATCCCGAATAAAAGATTTCATTCAAGGCACTGACCCTTTACCACAGCAGTCTCTTCCTTGTCTTGATGAACATGACCTAAACGCAGAGACTTTCCAGAAAATGATTGAGTATATGTAAGTATTCTTCCCTCCATTCTCTGCACTCCCAATTTTATATCAACTGTGAGAGAAGCTAGACCTGAACCTGTGTATTAAGCATTTCATCAAGGATCCGTGACTGTGTAATTGCTAGGTGAACCACACATAATCAATCACCTTCATTGGATTTTTGAACTTCCTATCAAGGATCATAAGATTCGTGTTAAGTGTTACATGTGTGTCCGGTGGAAAAAGATATGCAAGTTCAAATAGGGAGGGGTTGCAGGGAAGGATTTTTCTTCTTTGATGCATATTCTTTCGTCTTATTCAACTTCAGTATTTAAGCTTTTAATATTACTCCCACCGTAGAACTTTTAAAGGGGCGTGACTTTTAATGCACAATTGGTAAAGTAAGAAAGAGATAGAAAGAAAAAGTGATTAAAGTGATGTTAGTGGAGAATGAGGCTCACCTAGAAAAAAAATTCCTAAAATAGAAAGTGCATAATTTTAAGGGATGGACTAAAATAGAAATAGTTCTTATTTTTAAGGGATAGAGGGAGTAGAAACTTTCCTATCTGAAATTATTCGAATCAAGATACTATAGCATCCATACATAGTCATCTCTATATCTCACTTGCATATACCAAACAAATACTTTCACCGTATTTGCTTGAATCTCTTTCATCACTGAGCCTTGCTTCCCAGTGCAGTGCCCATATCTATCCCATTAGATCCTATCAGAAGCACAACTCAACATACACAAGTTCCAAATTTGATCCACATGCTTAATATATGCTGTCTTTTTTGTTTATTTCTTACCTGGATATATGTGGTGAGTTCTAGGCAGATAATGGTTTTAAGTATTGGGTACATGTATATTCATTGTTATTGGATTATCAATTTTGTTAGGCATTTGTATCTATAACGAGAGAAGTTAGGTCAATTTGAGGCTTCAGTGACTTCATTTTACTAGTTCATACTTAATGTAGAAATTATTATCCAATTAGATATTATTTCTACCAACCAATCAACACCAGCACAAAGACCTCTTTTGTGTTGCCGGCTCCTTTTTGGTAATAAACTCTCTGATTTGTAATATCACGTTTTACCCATACTATACAAGTTAACTTCTTGAAAGGTCCAGTTGGTCCCAACAATTCTACTTAGGCTTCTATACTATTAAACATATTTGTCAATACAGGTATACTGATGGTCTAGTAGAGATAAACCCTGACCAGGTGCGCTTCATCTTTGTTCTGTGAACTGCACAATATATTTTCACCATCCTATTAAATCTTCAAAATTTTGCAGGCAGAAGAAATGTTTGATGCTGCTTCAAGATATTTGTTATTTCCTCTTAAACGGCCAGTTGCAGACGCTCTTCTGCCTCAGTTGGAGATGGTTTCCCCTGCAGAATTATGTCATTGGTTGCTATTAGCTGACATGTATGACTCACTAATTCTCTAATTTTCACCTTCTGTTTTGTCTTCTAAAAGATACTATCGTGTTCATATGTGAAAATTGGAAGTTTCTTCTTGTTCTTGTTTTAAAAAAAAAATTTGGTAGATAATAGCACATTGATAACAACTTTGGGGTGAAGGGTGTAATATTCCGTAAGCAATACAATTCCATTCTAACTGAACTGACAAGTTAATACATTGAATCCTCAATGATAGTCTGTATTGCCACTTGAACACGAATAAGGTTGGAGTTGGACACAGTCTTCTTTGGTGGAATTCATCATAAATGTTTATCAGTTTATCTAATATGTAGGTTCCCAGTGAGGAATCAAGCTTGTAAGGAGAGTGTTTAATCATTATGGAAGCACACATCTTACTGTAGCCATGAGTCCCTATGGGAGAAAATCACACTGCATTGATTGACCTTGTTCCAACTCACTAAATATCTAAGCAAACTTTGTTTAGTGCTACATCTGTTGTCCTTTCATTGTTCCACAAGATGAGCTGAAGAAATGTTGCTTGCCGTTGCCATCTTGTTGTGTCTCTTTTGAAAGTATAACACAACATGAAAAGTAGTCATAGCTCACTAGAATAACATGACCTTTTGTGCTACCACACTTGAGGGAATGGCAACATATATTGATCGTCAAACTAAACTAGGGTTTATGATATTGAAACACATATGTCATAACTCAGTAAAAGCCTGACCCTGCTTAATCCAGTATAGCTGATCCTTGTTTGGTAGTTGTCATCGATCTTGATATGATTAATCTCAAACTTGGTTCGTGATATTAATTTTGGCATGTCACTTAGTACTGCTGTTACTGGCTGTTGCACTTCATTTTGTCCTGTACTTTCCTGTAAAAACTAGAGCATATAGTTTTGGTTGCTCATTATAGATAATCAAATATTGGTAATTTGGTATATAACAAAAGTTGGCACTCCTTTTAATTTGTGGTTGAATCTTCTCTGTTTTTGTATTTTGCTGAATCGATTTTTGTTACATTTCAAGGTACGGTGTCTTAAAGATACGTGAATACTGCTTAGATGCTATAGCGCTCAACTTTGAAACTTTTGCTGAAACTCGTGAGTTTCGGGCAATGCTTTTGACTCTGCCGCCTCCATCCGGAGATTCTTCACTTCGGACAACAGCTCCAAGTGCACCGGGAGCTGAGGTAAATGTAGTAGAAGGAAATATCCTTGATGATTTGCGTGAGAAATGGCTTGAGGCTGAAGGTGCTGAGCTAGACAAAAGAGATGAAAGTGCATTGCTTTTTGACAAGCGCCTTGATATGCTCATGCTTGTGGCAAAGCAGGAGAAATCAGTCGAACATGAAGATAATGTTGACTCTTCTCCAGAGACTCTGTCCTCCTCCTCTGTTGTCATCAAGTCCGAGGTGCTTGAAAGATAGATTCTTGTGCTTTTATTCATTCCAATGGATTCATACGAATATTAATGATTTTACTATGAAAAGGAAATACAACATAAAATTGTCTAATACTCTCTCCATCCCACTTTAGGAGTCCCATTTGAGTTCAGCAAATATTTTAAAAAATATAAAAGAAAGTTGGTAAAAAAGTGATAGTGGAATGTGAGTTCTACTTTTATATAGTAGTAGTATTAGTTTTATAATAAAATGTGAATGGAAAAAAGTTAATGGAATGTGAGGTTTATTGCCAATCATAGAATATTTCAACCGGGATTCCTAAAGTTGGATATCAAAAATTGGGACGAAGGGGTTATTATACTCCATCCGTCCAATAAAGATGAGGTTCGCATATTTTAGATTTCTGAACTCGAAAAATACCACCATATGTCTCTAGCAAATTTGATAAGGTTTAAAAGTTTATTTTTGGCCTTTTTGTGAAATTTGTTGCCATGGAAAAACTTGAATTGAAATTAGAAAATATAGAATTTGATAAGGGACTCCCCATTCTTGAGTTTTCTTTGGGTAGGAGGTTTAATCTTCGGTCAATTGAATCGAAGGTTTAATTACTTGGAAGATTATTTCATTACCAAATTAATTTGTTCTTTGAAATTCTTCCTATGTTACCACATAGATTACATTTTATCTATATATACATACATGGGTGCGTTAGACTCCTTTGCACCCTAAGTGTTCTATTTCCTTCTTAATCTCAGCCCTTGGATCCTTGAATTGGATGGTTGTGATCAATGCATTATTAGTCTATAATGTTGCATTATTAGCCGTTGTGCATTATTAGAATGAAAATGTGCATTATTAGCTATAATGTGCATTATTAGTCGCTGTGCATTATTAGAATGAAAATGTGCATTATTAAATGACACGTGGCATTAATCTAACCGTCAGATGACAAAATCGTGGGGCTAGGATTAAGAAGGAAAAAGGACAAAAGATATGAAAAGGATTTGAATACGTATAAAAGACGAGTTTTGACCATATTTTGAATATTTGTGAATTTTGGGCAAAATTTTAAATATTTATAAATTTGAATTTTGATTGTAATTTTGTATTTAATTTGTGTATCATTATACCTTGAATTCATTCATGATATTGTAACCGCCAATTACTTATAATTGCATTAGTGATAATTCAATTTAAAAGTTTGACTGATGGAAGCTATAGCTGTCACGACCGCATTTTCTAAGGATAGAAAACACAGTTGGGCATTCTCGAAATTGGATTAACTCTTCGTCGTTTTTCTGAGAAACGGCCAAAGGCTACTGCCTTTGGATTTATTTAGAATATTAAAAAGGCCATAACTTTCTCGTTACTCGTGATACTTGACCACTACAGGAGGCTTTGGAAACCGTGTTCCATGGGTAACTTGTTGGGCATTCTCGAAATTGGATTATCTCTCCGTCGTTTTTCTGAGAAACGGCCAAAGGCTACCTTTGGATTTATTTAAAATATTAAAAAGGCCATAACTTTCTCGTTACTCGTGATAATTGACCACTACAGGAGGCTTTGGAAACCATATTCCATGGGTAACGGTTGGGCATTCTCGAAATTGGATTATCTCTCCGCCGTTTTTCGAGAAACGGCCAAAGGCAGGTGGCTTTGGATTTATTTAGAATATTAAAAAGGCCATAACTTTCTCGTTACTCGTGATACTTGACCACTACAGGAGGCTCAGGAAACCGTTTTCCAAGGGTAACAGTTGGGCATTCTCGAAATTGGATTATCTCTCCGTCGTTTTTCCGAGAAATGGCCAAAGGCAGCTGCCTTTTGATTTATTTAGAATAATAAAAAGGCCATAACTTTCTCGTTACTCGTGATAATTGACCACTACTTGAGGCTTTGGAAACCGTATTCCATGGGTAACAGTTGGGCATTTCTCGAAATTGGATTATCTCTCCGTCGCTTTTTTTCCGAGAAACGGCCAAAGGCAACTGCCTTTCGATTTATTTAGAATATTAAAAATGCCATAACTTTCTCGTTACTCGTGATAATTGACCACTACAGGAGGCTTTGGAAATCGTATTAAATGGGTAACAGTTGGGCATTCTCGAAATTGGATTATCTCTCCGTCGTTTTTCTGAGAAACGGCCAAAGGCAGCTGCCTTTGGATTTATTTAGAATATTAAAAAGGCCATAAATTTCTCGTTACTCGTGATAATTGACCACTACTTGAGGCTTTGGAAACGTTATTCCATGGGTAAATTTTCGAAATTGGATTATCTCTCCGCCGTTTTACTGTGGAAACACGTTTTCCCCTTGGTGCTAGATAAGTTAAAACAAATTATTCCCACCAACAAAAAAGCATAAACGTTAATTCAAGGACTTAGTCAACCATCTCACCTATTATTTATTCCGAGAGAACACGGATATATTTTTACTTATTTTTTAAACATAATAAGAGAGAATATTTAAAATATATATAGATTTGTTTCATAAAAACTAAGTAATACTAATACTCCACTCCTATATCCTTAATAAATACGTGATCAATTGATAACTTTGTTAACTTGCTAACTCATCAATGCGGTGTATTAAAAATGTCAACACGGTGACATCAAAATGTCAACACATTATATTGATCTCAACACGATAGACATTAAAATGTCAACATATAATTTTTTTGAACATCAATATAATGCGTTGACATTTTGATGTCACCGTGTTGACATTTTTAATACACTATATTGATAAATTAGTAAAGCTATTTTTGTTTACCCTTTTGGTCATTTTAAGAAATGACAACTATTGGATAAAAAAGTGCAGATCCTATTGAGGAAAAATGAGTCCAATCAAATGCAAACTTGTTGAAGAAGATTTAAAACACATTTTAATAGATGCACTATAATCTGCCTTTTGTGGAATGTTTTTTTTGGTTTTATGATTGCAGTATAGCAGGTGTGGCTCTGCTAACGAGGCGCCTCATATTGGTTTAGGGTTTCTATTTGCTAATTGGGCTCTAGTTTTGAGCTTTTAATATAGCGTATAATTTGAGTTTTTATAGTGGATTTATACATGATTAATGTTCTTTATAATTAAATAGAATTTATGTTAAACTCTATTATTATAATTATCATACTTTAAAGCTAGGTTCTAATTTAGACTTTAAATTTATTGTACTTTGTATATATTCCTAAAATCGAATTAAATTTCTTGACTATTTTTTATAACTTTTTGGTATATTGAAATTACCTTTAGATTATAATTATGTATAAAATTTTGTTTATATTTAATATTCAATCTCTATCATTTATAAATATACAATCCTACTATATATATATATACCTATTTAAATCCAAACCTAGCTTTATTTTGTTTCATTACGTATAAGTCTTATCTAAACTCATAGAAATTATGCATTAATATTATTTTAATTTTTTTATATATATTTCATAGATATTATTAGAAAAAATAAATGACCTCATTTAATTTTAATGGTATACATCCGTCAGAATTATATGATAACAATCAATACATAAATATATGTGAAAGTGTACTCGATTTTTTTCATATGATAATACACAATTAAACTTTATATAATTTTTATATTTATATAATAAACTGAATTTTTTTCTTTGTTTTCTACTCACACATATTTTCTTTATTTGTGTATCATATTCTAACTAACTCATACTACTCTTTATTTATTAGTAACACATCACTTCTTTGTCAATTATTTTACTCCACTTATATCATAAATCAAATTGTATGAAATTATTTATTGAATTTGAAATATTTGATTTAGGAATAAGTAAATTATTGATTTAGAGTGGGACAAGATAAGCATATACTCCCTCCGTCCCACAAAGATTGTCCCACTTTGACCGGGCACGGGTTTTAAGAAATCTAATGGAAAGTGAGTTGAAAAAGTTAGTGGAATGTGGGTCCTACTTTTATATATTAGTTTTATAATAAAATGTGAGTATGAATGAGTTAGTGGAATATGGGATCCAGTACCAAAAATGGTAAAAATTGAAATGAGACAAACTTTGTGGGACGGACCGAAATGAAAAAGTGGGACAATCTTTGTGGAACGGGGGTATTTGACAAGATAAGCATATTATTGGAAAAAAAAAACAAAAAATCAAAATATGAATTATAAAAATTAATCAAATTTCATGCTCCATCCACCCACAAATTATAGTCTCACTTTCCTATTTTTCATCCATCTACCGAAACTA
This sequence comes from Salvia hispanica, assembly GCF_023119035.1. NCBI lineage: Eukaryota > Viridiplantae > Streptophyta > Magnoliopsida > Lamiales > Lamiaceae > Salvia > Salvia hispanica. The sequence goes on along the minus strand of NC_062969.1, from coordinate 80,194 downwards.
GTCTCATACTAAAATTGAAAAGTTATTTCCATTCATTACTCATTTTTTATCTTTGTTTCTCCTATTTTGTCAACATTTTTCTTTCTCTTCCACTACATCAATGAGACTATTTTTGAGATATTAATTTTTTCGATAATTTGGGTTGAAACAAGACAAAACTGAAATTCAGGCAATGGACCATTCTCATACATTGAGAAATCAAATTCGAAGATGATGAAGACGATTGATCGCAGATTGAATCGGAGCAAAACTCAAATTGAAATGACACACGAACTTACGTGGTTCGGCCGTAGCCTACGTCCACGGAGAAACAAGATTCACA